>NW_027460274.1:0-126620 GCF_050947875.1 Dermacentor variabilis
AAACTGCGTCCGCGTCTACCAAAAGATGCATGCGCATGCTTAAAACGCGTTTTGGCACAAATCCATGTGCGGGTGCTAAAAAGAGCAGCATGGGCATGCTTTTCACGTCGTTTGGTAGAAATCCACGCGCGCGTTCTGCCAAAAGCACCATTTGCATGCCTATCGTGTGGTTTTGCAGAAAACTGCGTCCGCGTCTACCAAAAGATGCATGCGCATGCTTAAAACGCGCTTTGGCACAAATCCATGTGCGGATGTTAAAAAGAGCAGCATCGGCATGCTTTTCACGTCGTTTGGTAGAAATCCACGCGCGCGTTCTGCCAAAAGAACCATTTGCATGCATATCGTGTGGTTTTGCAGAAAACTGCGTCCGCGTCTACCAAAAGATGCATGTGTATGCTAAAAACGCGTTTTGGCACAAATCCATGTGCGGGTGCTAAAAAGAGCAGCATCGGCATGCTTTTCACGTCGTTTGGCAGAAATCCACGCGCGCGTTCTGCCAAAACCACCATTTGCATGCATATCGTGTGGTTTTGCAGAAACTGCGTCCGCGTCTACCAAAAGACGCATGCGCATGCTTAAAACGCGTTTTGGCACAAATCCATGTGCGGGTGCTAAAAAGAGCAGCATCGGCATGCTTTTCGCGTCGTTTGGTAGAAATCCACGCGCGCGTTCTGCCAAAAGCACCATTTGCATGCCTATCGTGTGGTTTTGCAGAAAACTGCGTCCGCGTCTACCAAAAGATGCATGCGCATGCTTCAAACGCGCTTTGGCACAAATCCATGTGCGGATGTGCGGATGTTAAAAAGAGCAGCATCGGCATGCTTTTCACGTCGTTTGGTAGAAATCCACGCGCGCGTTCTGCCAAAAGCACCATTTGCATGCATATCGTGTGGTTTTGCAGAAAACTGCGTCCGCGTCTACCAAAAGATGCATGCGCATGCTTAAAACGCGTTTTGGCACAAATCCATGTGCGGATGTTAAAAAGAGCAGCATCGCATGCTTTTCACGTCGTTTGGTAGAAATCCACGCGCGCGTTCTGCCAAAAGCACCATTTGCATGCATATCGTGTGGTTTTGCAGAAAACTGCGTCCGCGTCTACCGAAAGATGCATGCGCATGCTTAAAACGCGTTTTGGCACAAATCCATGTGCGGGTGCTAAAAAGAGCAGCATCGGCATGCTTTTTCACGTCGTTTGGTAGAAATCCACACGCGCGTTCTGCCAAAAGCACCATTTGCATGCCTATCGTGTGGTTTTGCAGAAAACTGCGTCCGCGTCTACCAAAAGATGCATGCGCATGCTTAAAACGCGCTTTGGCACAAATCCATGTGCGGATGTTAAAAAGAGCAGCATCGGCATGCTTTTCACGTCGTTTGGTAGAAATCCACGCGCGCGTTCTGCCAAAAGCACCATTTGCATGCATATCGTGTGGTTTTGCAGAAACTGCGTCCGCGTCTACCGAAAGATGCATGCGCATGCTTAAAACGCGTTTTGGCACAAATCCATGTGCGGGTGCTAAAAAGAGCAGCATCGGCATGCTTTTCACGTCGTTTGGTAGAAATCCACACGCGCGTTCTGCCAAAAGCACCATTTGCATGCCTATCGTGTGGTTTTGCAGAAAACTGCGTCCGCGTCTACCAAAAGATGCATGCGCATGCTTAAAACGCGCTTTGGCACAAATCCATGTGCGGATGTTAAAAGAGCAGCATCGGCATGCTTTTCACGTCGTTTGGTAGAAATCCACACGCGCGTTCTGCCAAAAGCACCATTTGCATGCATATCGTGTGGTTTTGCAGAAAACTGCGTCCGCGTCTACCAAAAGATGCATGTGCATGCTAAAAACGCGTTTTGGCACAATCCATGTGCGGATGTTAAAAGAGCAGCATCGGCATGCTTTTCACGTCGTTTGGTAGAAATCCACGCGCGCGTTCTGCCAAAAGCACCATTTGCATGCATATCGTGTGGTTTTGCAGAAAACTGCGTCCGCGTCTACCAAAGATGCATGCGCATGCTTAAACGCGTTTTGGCACAAATCCATGTGCGGGTGCTAAAAAGAGCAGCATCGGCATGCTTTTCACGTCGTTTGGTAGAAATCCACACGCGCGTTCTGCCAAAAGCACCATTTGCATGCCATCGTGTGGTTTTGCAGAAAACTGCGTCCGCGTCTACCAAAAGATGCATGCGCATGCTTAAAACGCGTTTTGGCACAAATCCATGTGCGGGTGCTAAAAAGAGCAGCATCGGCATGCTTTTCACGTCGTTTGGTAGAAATCCACACGCGCGTTCTGCCAAAAGCACCATTTGCATGCCTATCGTGTGGTTTTGCAGAAAACTGCGTCGCGTCTACCAAAAGATGCATGCGCATGCTTAAAACGCGCTTTGGCACAAATCCATGTGCGGATGTTAAAAAGAGCAGCATCGGCATGCTTTTCACGTCGTTTGGTAGAAATCCACACGCGCGTTCTGCCAAAAGCACCATTTGCATGCATATCGTGTGGTTTTGCAGAAAACTGCGTCCGCGTCTACCAAAAGATGCATGTGCATGCTAAAAACGCGTTTTGGCACAAATCCATGTGCGGATGTTAAAAAGAGCAGCATCGGCATGCTTTTCACGTCGTTTGGTAGAAATCCACGCGCGCGTTCTGCCAAAAGCACCATTTGCATGCATATCGTGTGGTTTTGCAGAAAACTGCGTCCGCGTCTACCAAAAGATGCATGCGCATGCGTAAAACGCGTTTTGGCACAAATCCATGTGCGGGTGCTAAAAAGAGCAGCATCGGCATGCTTTTCACGTCGTTTGGTAGAAATCCACACGCGCGTTCTGCCAAAAGCACCATTTGCATGCCTATCGTGTGGTTTTGCAGAAAACTGCGTCCGCGTCTACCAAAAAATGCATGCGCATGCTTAAAACGCGCTTTGGCACAAATCCATGTGCGGATGTTAAAAAGAGCAGCATCGGCATGCTTTTCACGTCGTTTGGTAGAAATCCACGCGCGCGTTCTGCCAAAAGCACCATTTGCATGCATATCGTGTGGTTTTGCAGAAAACTGCGTCCGCGTCTACCAAAAGATGCATGCGCATGCTTAAAACGCGTTTTGGCACAAATCCATGTGCGGGTGCTAAAAAGAGCAGCATCGGCATGCTTTTCACGTCGTTTGGTAGAAATCCACACGCGCGTTCTGCCAAAAGCACCATTTGCATGCCTATCGTGTGGTTTTGCAGAAAACTGCGTCCGCGTCTACCAAAAGATGCATGCGCATGCTTAAAACGCGCTTTGGCACAAATCCATATGCGGATGGTAAAAAGAGCAGCGTCGGCATGCTTTTCACGTCGTTTGGTAGAAATCCACGCGCGCGTTCTGCCAAAAGCACCATTTGCATGCATATCGTGTGGTTTTGCAGAAAACTGCGTCCGCGTCTACCAAAAGATGCATGCGCATGCTTAAAACGCGTTTTGGCACAAATCCATGTGCGGGTGCTAAAAAGAGCAGCATCGGCATGCTTTTCACGTCGTTTGGTAGAAATCCACACGCGCGTTCTGCCAAAAGCACCATTTGCATGCATATCGTGTGGTTTTGCAGAAAACTGCGTCCGCGTCTACCAAAAGATGCATGTGCATGCTAAAAACGCGTTTTGGCACAAATCCATGTGCGGGTGCTAAAAAGAGCAGCATCGGCATGCTTTTCACGTCGTTTGGTAGAAATCCACACGCGCGTTCTGCCAAAAGCACCATTTGCATGCCTATCGTGTGGTTTTGCAGAAAACTGCGTCCGCGTCTACCAAAAGATGCATGCGCATGCTTAAAACGCGCTTTGGCACAAATCCATGTGCGGATGTTAAAAAGAGCAGCATCGGCATGCTTTTCACGTCGTTTGGTAGAAATCCACGCGCGCGTTCTGCCAAAAGCACCATTTGCATGCATATCGTGTGGTTTTGCAGAAAACTGCGTCCGCGTCTACCAAAAGATGCATGCGCATGCTTAAAACGCGTTTTGGCACAAATCCATGTGCGGGTGCTAAAAAGAGCAGCATCGGCATGCTTTTCACGTCGTTTGGTAGAAATCCACACGCGCGTTCTGCCAAAAGAACCATTTGCATGCCTATCGTGTGGTTTTGCAGAAAACTGCGTCCGCGTCTACCAAAAGATGCATGCGCATGCTTAAAACGCGCTTTGGCACAAATCCATGTGCGGATGTTAAAAAGAGCAGCATCGGCATGCTTTTCACGTCGTTTGGTAGAAATCCACACGCGCGTTCTGCCAAAAGCACCATTTGCATGCATATCGTGTGGTTTTGCAGAAAACTGCGTCCGCGTCTACCAAAAGATGCATGTGCATGCTAAAAACGCGTTTTGGCACAAATCCATGTGCGGATGTTAAAAAGAGCAGCATCGGCATGCTTTTCACGTCGTTTGGTAGAAATCCACGTGCGCGTTCTGCCAAAAGCACCATTTGCATGCATATCGTGTGGTTTTGCAGAAAACTGCGTCCGCGTCTACCAAAAGATGCATGCGCATGCTTAAACGCGCTTCGGCACAAATCCATGTGCGGATGTTAAAAAGAGCAGCATCGGCATGCTTTTCACGTCGTTTGGTAGAAATCCACACGCGCGTTCTGCCAAAAGCACCATTTGCATGCATATCGTGTGGTTTTGCAGAAAACTGCGTCCGCGTCTACCAAAAGATGCATGTGCATGCTAAAAACGCGTTTTGGCACAAATCCATGTGCGGATGTTAAAAAGAGCAGCATCGGCATGCTTTTCACGTCGTTTGGTAGAAATCCACGCGCGCGTTCTGCCAAAAGCACCATTTGCATGCATATCGTGTGGTTTTGCAGAAAACTGCGTCCGCGTCTACCAAAAGATGCATGCGCATGCTTAAAACGCGTTTTGGCACAAATCCATGTGCGGGTGCTAAAAAGAGCAGCATCGGCATGCTTTTCACGTCGTTTGGTAGAAATCCACACGCGCGTTCTGCCAAAAGCACCATTTGCATGCCTATCGTGTGGTTTTGCAGAAAACTGCGTCCGCGTCTACCAAAAGATGCATGCGCATGCTTAAAACGCGCTTTGGCACAAATCCATGTGCGGATGTTAAAAAGAGCAGCATCGGCATGCTTTTCACGTCGTTTGGTAGAAATCCACACGCGCGTTCTGCCAAAAGCACCATTTGCATGCCTATCGTGTGGTTTTGCAGAAAACTGCGTCCGCGTCTACCAAAAGATGCATGCGCATGCTTAAAACGCGTTTTGGCACAAATCCATGTGCGGGTGCTAAAAAGAGCAGCATCGGCATGCTTTTCACGTCGTTTGGTAGAAATCCACACGCGCGTTCTGCCAAAAGCACCATTTGCATGCCTATCGTGTGGTTTTGCAGAAAACTGCGTCCGCGTCTACCAAAAGATGCATGCGCATGCTTAAAACGCGCTTTGGCACAAATCCATGTGCGGATGTTAAAAAGAGCAGCATCGGCATGCTTTTCACGTCGTTTGGTAGAAATCCACGCGCGCGTTCTGCCAAAAGCACCATTTGCATGCATATCGTGTGGTTTTGCAGAAAACTGCGTCCGCGTCTACCAAAAGATGCATGCGCATGCTTAAAACGCGCTTTGGCACAAATCCATGTGCGGGTGCTAAAAAGAGCAGCATCGGCATGCTTTTCACGTCGTTTGGTAGAAATCCACGCGCGCGTTCTGCCAAAAGCACCATTTGCATGCATATCATGTGGTTTTGCAGAAAACTGCGTCCGCGTCTACCAAAAGATGCATGCGCATGCTTAAAACGCGTTTTGGCACAAATCCATGTGCGGATGTTAAAAAGAGCAGCATCGGCATGCTTTTCACGTCGTTTGGTAGAAATCCACGCGCGCGTTCTGCCAAAAGCACCATTTGCATGCCTATCGTGTGGTTTTGCAGAAAACTGCGTCCGCGTCTACCAAAAGATGCATGCGCATGCTTAAAACGCGCTTTGGCACAAATCCATGTGCGGGTGCTAAAAAGAGCAGCATCGGCATGCTTTTCACGTCGTTTGGTAGAAATCCACGCGCGCGTTCTGCCAAAAGCACCATTTGCATGCATATCGTGTGGTTTTGCAGAAAACTGCGTCCGCGTCTACCAAAAGATGCATGCGCATGCTTAAAATGCGTTTTGGCACAAATCCATGTGCGGATGTTAAAAAGAGCAGCATCGGCATGCTTTTCACGTCGTTTGGTAGAAATCCACGCGCGCGTTCTGCCAAAAGCACCATTTGCATGCCTATCGTGTGGTTTTGCAGAAAACTGCGTCCGCGTCTACCAAAAGATGCATGCGCATGCTTAAAACGCGTTTTGGCACAAATCCATGTGCGGGTGCTAAAAAGAGCAGCATCGGCATGCTTTTCACGTCGTTTGGTAGAAATCCACGCGCGCGTTCTGCCAAAAGGACCATTTGCATGCATATCGTGTGGTTTTGCAGAAAACTGCGTCCGCGTCTACCAAAAGATGCATGCGCATGCTTAAAACGCGTTTTGGCACAAATCCATGTGCGGGTGCTAAAAAGAGCAGCATCGGCATGCTTTTCACGTCGTTTGGTAGAAATCCACGCGCGCGTTCTGCCAAAAGCACCATTTGCATGCATATCGTGTGGTTTTGCAGAAAACTGCGTCCGCGTCTACCAAAAGATGCATGCGCATGCTTAAAACGCGTTTTGGCACAAATCCATGTGCGGGTGCTAAAAAGAGCAGCATCGGCATGCTTTTCACGTCGTTTGGTAGAAATCCACACGCGCGTTCTGCCAAAAGCACCATTTGCATGCATATCGTGTGGTTTTGCAGAAAACTGCGTCCGCGTCTACCAAAAGATGCATGCGCATGCTTAAAACGCGCTTTGGCACAAATCCACGTGCGGATGTTAAAAAGAGCAGCGTCGGCATGCTTTTCACGTCGTTTGGTAGAAATCCACGCGCGCGTTCTGCCAAAAGCACCATTTGCATGCATATCGTGTGGTTTTGCAGAAAACTGCGTCCGCGTCTACCAAAAGATGCATGCGCATGCTTAAAACGCGTTTTGGCACAAATCCATGTGCGGGTGCTAAAAAGAGCAGCATCGGCATGCTTTTCACGTCGTTTGGTAGAAATCCACACGCGCGTTCTGCCAAAAGCACCATTTGCATGCATATCGTGTGGTTTTGCAGAAAACTGCGTCCGCGTCTACCAAAAGATGCATGTGCATGCTAAAAACGCGTTTTGGCACAAATCCATGTGCGGGTGCTAAAAAGAGCAGCATCGGCATGCTTTTCACGTCGTTTGGTAGAAATCCACGCGCGCGTTCTGCCAAAAGCACCATTTGCATGCCTATCGTGTGGTTTTGCAGAAAACTGCGTCCGCGTCTACCAAAAAATGCATGCGCATGCTTAAAACGCGCTTTGGCACAAATCCATGTGCGGATGTTAAAAAGAGCAGCATCGGCATGCTTTTCACGTCGTTTGGTAGAAATCCACGCGCGCGTTCTGCCAAAAGCACCATTAGCATGCATATCGTGTGGTTTTGCAGAAAACTGCGTCCGCGTCTACCAAAAGATGCATGCGCATGCTTAAAACGCGTTTTGGCACAAATCCATGTGCGGGTGCTAAAAAGAGCAGCATCGGCATGCTTTTCACGTCGTTTGGTAGAAATCCACACGCACGTTCTGCCAAAAGCACCATTTGCATGCATATCGTGTGGTTTTGCAGAAAACTGCGTCCGCGTCTACCAAAAGATGCATGCGCATGCTTAAAACGCGCTTTGGCACAAATCCATGTGCGGATGTTAAAAAGAGCAGCGTCGGCATGCTTTTCACGTCGTTTGGTAGAAATCCACGCGCGCGTTCTGCCAAAAGCACCATTTGCATGCATATCGTGTGGTTTTGCAGAAAACTGCGTCCGCGTCTACCAAAAGATGCATGCGCATGCTTAAAACGCGTTTTGGCACAAATCCATGTGCGGGTGCTAAAAAGAGCAGCATCGGCATGCTTTTCACGTCGTTTGGTAGAAATCCACACGCGCGTTCTGCCAAAAGCACCATTTGCATGCATATCGTGTGGTTTTGCAGAAAACTGCGTCCGCGTCTACCAAAAGATGCATGCGCATGCTAAAAACGCGTTTTGGCACAAATCCATGTGCGGGTGCTAAAAAGAGCAGCATCGGCATGCTTTTCACGTCGTTTGGTAGAAATCCACGCGCGCGTTCTGCCAAAAGCACCATTTGCATGCCTATCGTGTGGTTTTGCAGAAAACTGCGTCCGCGTCTACCAAAAGATGCATGCGCATGCTTAAAACGCGTTTTGGCACAAATCCATGTGCGGATGTTAAAAAGAGCAGCATCGGCATGCTTTTCACGTCGTTTGGTAGAAATCCACGCGCGCGTTCTGCCAAAAGCACCATTTGCATGCATATCGTGTGGTTTTGCAGAAAACTGCGTCCGCGTCTACCAAAAGATGCATGCGCATGCTTAAAACGCGTTTTGGCACAAATCCATGTGCGGGTGCTAAAAAGAGCAGCATCGGCATGCTTTTCACGTCGTTTGGTAGAAATCCACACGCGCGTTCTGCCAAAAGCACCATTTGCATGCCTATCGTGTGCTTTTGCAGAAAACTGCGTCCGCGTCTACCAAAAGATGCATGCGCATGCTTAAAACGCGCTTTGGCACAAATCCATGTGCGGATGTTAAAAAGAGCAGCATCGGCATGCTTTTCACGTCGTTTGGTAGAAATCCACGCGCGCGTTCTGCCAAAAGCACCATTTGCATGCATATCGTGTGGTTTTGCAGAAAACTGCGTCCGCGTCTACCAAAAGATGCATGCGCATGCTTAAAACGCGTTTTGGCACAAATCCATGTGCGGGTGCTAAAAAGAGCAGCATCGGCATGCTTTTCACGTCGTTTGGTAGAAATCCACACGCGCGTTCTGCCAAAAGCACCATTTGCATGCCTATCGTGTGGTTTTGCAGAAAACTGCGTCCGCGTCTACCAAAAGATGCATGCGCATGCTTAAAACGCGTTTTGGCACAAATCCATGTGCGGGTGCTAAAAAGAGCAGCATCGGCATGCTTTTCACGTCGTTTGGTAGAAATCCACACGCGCGTTCTGCCAAAAGCACCATTTGCATGCATATCGTGTGGTTTTGCAGAAAACTGCGTCCGCGTCTACCAAAAGATGCATGTGCATGCTAAAAACGCGTTTTGGCACAAATCCATGTGCGGGTGCTAAAAAGAGCAGCATCGGCATGCTTTTCACGTCGTTTGGTAGAAATCCACACGCGCGTTCTGCCAAAAGCACCATTTGCATGCCTATCGTGTGGTTTTGCAGAAAACTGCGTCCGCGTCTACCAAAAGATGCATGCGCATGCTTAAAACGCGCTTTGGCACAAATCCATGTGCGGATGTTAAAAAGAGCAGCATCGGCATGCTTTTGACGTCGTTTGGTAGAAATCCACGCGCGCGTTCTGCCAAAAGCACCATTTGCATGCATATCGTGTGGTTTTGCAGAAAACTGCGTCCGCGTCTACCAAAAGATGCATGCGCATGCTTAAAACGCGTTTTGGCACAAATCCATGTGCGGGTGCTAAAAAGAGCAGCATCGGCATGCTTTTCACGTCGTTTGGTAGAAATCCACACGCGCGTTCTGCCAAAAGCACCATTTGCATGCCTATCGTGTGGTTTTGCAGAAAACTGCGTCCGCGTCTACCAAAAGATGCATGCGCATGCTTAAAACGCGCTTTGGCACAAATCCATGTGCGGGTGCTAAAAAGAGCAGCATCGGCATGCTTTTCACGTCGTTTGGTAGAAATCCACGCGCGCGTTCTGCCAAAAGCACCATTTGCATGCATATCGTGTGGTTTTGCAGAAAACTGCGTCCGCGTCTACCAAAAGATGCATGTGCATGCTAAAAACGCGTTTTGGCACAAATCCATGTGCGGGTGCTAAAAAGAGCAGCATCGGCATGCTTTTCACGTCGTTTGGTAGAAATCCACGCGCGCGTTCTGCCAAAACCACCATTTGCATGCATATCGTGTGGTTTTGCAGAAAACTGCGTCCGCGTCTACCAAAAGATGCATGCGCATGCTTAAAACGCGTTTTGGCACAAATCCATGTGCGGGTGCTAAAAAGAGCAGCATCGGCATGCTTTTCGCGTCGTTTGGTAGAAATCCACGCGCGCGTTCTGCCAAAAGCACCACTTGCATGCCTATCGTGTGGTTTTGCAGAAAACTGCGTCCGCGTCTACCAAAAGATGCATGCGCATGCTTAAAACGCGCTTTGGCACAAATCCATGTGCGGATGTTAAAAAGAGCAGCATCGGCATGCTTTTCACGTCGTTTGGTAGAAATCCACGCGCGCGTTCTGCCAAAAGCACCATTTGCATGCATATCGTGTGGTTTTGCAGAAAACTGCGTCCGCGTCTACCAAAAGATGCATGCGCATGCTTAAAACGCGTTTTGGCACAAATCCATGTGCGGGTGCTAAAAAGAGCAGCATCGGCATGCTTTTCACGTCGTTTGGTAGAAATCCACACGCGCGTTCTGCCAAAAGCACCATTTGCATGCATATCGTGTGGTTTTGCAGAAAACTGCGTCCGCGTCTACCAAAAGATGCATGTGCATGCTAAAAACGCGTTTTGGCACAAATCCATGTGCGGGTGCTAAAAAGAGCAGCATCGGCATGCTTTTCACGTCGTTTGGTAGAAATCCACGCGCGCGTTCTGCCAAAAGCACCATTTGCATGCCTATCGTGTGGTTTTGCAGAAAACTGCGTCCGCGTCTACCAAAAAATGCATGCGCATGCTTAAAACGCGCTTTGGCACAAATCCATGTGCGGATGTTAAAAAGAGCAGCATCGGCATGCTTTTCACGTCGTTTGGTAGAAATCCACGCGCGCGTTCTGCCAAAAGCACCATTAGCATGCATATCGTGTGGTTTTGCAGAAAACTGCGTCCGCGTCTACCAAAAGATGCATGCGCATGCTTAAAACGCGTTTTGGCACAAATCCATGTGCGGGTGCTAAAAAGAGCAGCATCGGCATGCTTTTCACGTCGTTTGGTAGAAATCCACACGCACGTTCTGCCAAAAGCACCATTTGCATGCATATCGTGTGGTTTTGCAGAAAACTGCGTCCGCGTCTACCAAAAGATGCATGCGCATGCTTAAAACGCGCTTTGGCACAAATCCATGTGCGGATGTTAAAAAGAGCAGCGTCGGCATGCTTTTCACGTCGTTTGGTAGAAATCCACGCGCGCGTTCTGCCAAAAGCACCATTTGCATGCATATCGTGTGGTTTTGCAGAAAACTGCGTCCGCGTCTACCAAAAGATGCATGCGCATGCTTAAAACGCGTTTTGGCACAAATCCATGTGCGGGTGCTAAAAAGAGCAGCATCGGCATGCTTTTCACGTCGTTTGGTAGAAATCCACACGCGCGTTCTGCCAAAAGCACCATTTGCATGCATATCGTGTGGTTTTGCAGAAAACTGCGTCCGCGTCTACCAAAAGATGCATGCGCATGCTAAAAACGCGTTTTGGCACAAATCCATGTGCGGGTGCTAAAAAGAGCAGCATCGGCATGCTTTTCACGTCGTTTGGTAGAAATCCACGCGCGCGTTCTGCCAAAAGCACCATTTGCATGCCTATCGTGTGGTTTTGCAGAAAACTGCGTCCGCGTCTACCAAAAGATGCATGCGCATGCTTAAAACGCGTTTTGGCACAAATCCATGTGCGGATGTTAAAAAGAGCAGCATCGGCATGCTTTTCACGTCGTTTGGTAGAAATCCACGCGCGCGTTCTGCCAAAAGCACCATTTGCATGCATATCGTGTGGTTTTGCAGAAAACTGCGTCCGCGTCTACCAAAAGATGCATGCGCATGCTTAAAACGCGTTTTGGCACAAATCCATGTGCGGGTGCTAAAAAGAGCAGCATCGGCATGCTTTTCACGTCGTTTGGTAGAAATCCACACGCGCGTTCTGCCAAAAGCACCATTTGCATGCCTATCGTGTGCTTTTGCAGAAAACTGCGTCCGCGTCTACCAAAAGATGCATGCGCATGCTTAAAACGCGCTTTGGCACAAATCCATGTGCGGATGTTAAAAAGAGCAGCATCGGCATGCTTTTCACGTCGTTTGGTAGAAATCCACGCGCGCGTTCTGCCAAAAGCACCATTTGCATGCATATCGTGTGGTTTTGCAGAAAACTGCGTCCGCGTCTACCAAAAGATGCATGCGCATGCTTAAAACGCGTTTTGGCACAAATCCATGTGCGGGTGCTAAAAAGAGCAGCATCGGCATGCTTTTCACGTCGTTTGGTAGAAATCCACACGCGCGTTCTGCCAAAAGCACCATTTGCATGCCTATCGTGTGGTTTTGCAGAAAACTGCGTCCGCGTCTACCAAAAGATGCATGCGCATGCTTAAAACGCGTTTTGGCACAAATCCATGTGCGGGTGCTAAAAAGAGCAGCATCGGCATGCTTTTCACGTCGTTTGGTAGAAATCCACACGCGCGTTCTGCCAAAAGCACCATTTGCATGCATATCGTGTGGTTTTGCAGAAAACTGCGTCCGCGTCTACCAAAAGATGCATGTGCATGCTAAAAACGCGTTTTGGCACAAATCCATGTGCGGGTGCTAAAAAGAGCAGCATCGGCATGCTTTTCACGTCGTTTGGTAGAAATCCACACGCGCGTTCTGCCAAAAGCACCATTTGCATGCCTATCGTGTGGTTTTGCAGAAAACTGCGTCCGCGTCTACCAAAAGATGCATGCGCATGCTTAAAACGCGCTTTGGCACAAATCCATGTGCGGATGTTAAAAAGAGCAGCATCGGCATGCTTTTGACGTCGTTTGGTAGAAATCCACGCGCGCGTTCTGCCAAAAGCACCATTTGCATGCATATCGTGTGGTTTTGCAGAAAACTGCGTCCGCGTCTACCAAAAGATGCATGCGCATGCTTAAAACGCGTTTTGGCACAAATCCATGTGCGGGTGCTAAAAAGAGCAGCATCGGCATGCTTTTCACGTCGTTTGGTAGAAATCCACACGCGCGTTCTGCCAAAAGCACCATTTGCATGCCTATCGTGTGGTTTTGCAGAAAACTGCGTCCGCGTCTACCAAAAGATGCATGCGCATGCTTAAAACGCGCTTTGGCACAAATCCATGTGCGGGTGCTAAAAAGAGCAGCATCGGCATGCTTTTCACGTCGTTTGGTAGAAATCCACGCGCGCGTTCTGCCAAAAGCACCATTTGCATGCATATCGTGTGGTTTTGCAGAAAACTGCGTCCGCGTCTACCAAAAGATGCATGTGCATGCTAAAAACGCGTTTTGGCACAAATCCATGTGCGGGTGCTAAAAAGAGCAGCATCGGCATGCTTTTCACGTCGTTTGGTAGAAATCCACGCGCGCGTTCTGCCAAAACCACCATTTGCATGCATATCGTGTGGTTTTGCAGAAAACTGCGTCCGCGTCTACCAAAAGATGCATGCGCATGCTTAAAACGCGTTTTGGCACAAATCCATGTGCGGGTGCTAAAAAGAGCAGCATCGGCATGCTTTTCGCGTCGTTTGGTAGAAATCCACGCGCGCGTTCTGCCAAAAGCACCACTTGCATGCCTATCGTGTGGTTTTGCAGAAAACTGCGTCCGCGTCTACCAAAAGATGCATGCGCATGCTTAAAACGCGCTTTGGCACAAATCCATGTGCGGATGTTAAAAAGAGCAGCATCGGCATGCTTTTCACGTCGTTTGGTAGAAATCCACGCGCGCGTTCTGCCAAAAGCACCATTTGCATGCATATCGTGTGGTTTTGCAGAAAACTGCGTCCGCGTCTACCAAAAGATGCATGCGCATGCTTAAAACGCGTTTTGGCACAAATCCATGTGCGGGTGCTAAAAAGAGCAGCATCGGCATGCTTTTCACGTCGTTTGGTAGAAATCCACACGCGCGTTCTGCCAAAAGCACCATTTGCATGCATATCGTGTGGTTTTGCAGAAAACTGCGTCCGCGTCTACCAAAAGATGCATGTGCATGCTAAAAACGCGTTTTGGCACAAATCCATGTGCGGGTGCTAAAAAGAGCAGCATCGGCATGCTTTTCACGTCGTTTGGTAGAAATCCACGCGCGCGTTCTGCCAAAAGCACCATTTGCATGCCTATCGTGTGGTTTTGCAGAAAACTGCGTCCGCGTCTACCAAAAGATGCATGCGTATGCTTAAAACGCGCTTTGGCACAAATCCATGTGCGGATGTTAAAAAGAGCAGCATCGGCATGCTTTTCACGTCGTTTGGTAGAAATCCACACGCGCGTTCTGCCAAAAGCACCATTTGCATGCCTATCGTGTGGTTTTGCAGAAAACTGCGTCCGCGTCTACCAAAAGATGCATGCGCATGCTTAAAACGCGCTTTGGCACAAATCCATGTGCGGATGTTAAAAAGAGCAGCATCGGCATGCTTTTCACGTCGTTTGGTAGAAATCCACGCGCGCGTTCTGCCAAAAGCACCATTTGCATGCATATCGTGTGGTTTTGCAGAAAACTGCGTCCGCGTCTACCAAAAGATGCATGCGCATGCTTAAAACGCGTTTTGGCACAAATCCATGTGCGGGTGCTAAAAAGAGCAGCATCGGCATGCTTTTCACGTCGTTTGGTAGAAATCCTCACGCGCGTTCTGCCAAAAGCACCATTTGCATGCCTATCGTGTGGTTTTGCAGAAAACTGCGTCCGCGTCTACCAAAAGATGCATGCGCATGCTTAAAACGCGCTTTGGCACAAATCCATGTGCGGATGTTAAAAAGAGCAGCATCGGCATGCTTTTCACGTCGTTTGGTAGAAATCCACACGCGCGTTCTGCCAAAAGCACCATTTGCATGCATATCGTGTGGTTTGCAGAAAACTGCGTCCGCGTCTACCAAAAGATGCATGTGCATGCTAAAAACGCGTTTTGGCACAAATCCATGTGCGGATGTTAAAAAGAGCAGCATCGGCATGCTTTTCACGTCGTTTGGTAGAAATCCACGCGCGCGTTCTGCCAAAAGCACCATTTGCATGCATATCGTGTGGTTTTGCAGAAAACTGCGTCCGCGTCTACCAAAAGATGCATGTGCATGCTAAAAACGCGTTTTGGCACAAATCCATGTGCGGATGTTAAAAAGAGCAGCATCGGCATGCTTTTCACGTCGTTTGGTAGAAATCCACGCGCGCGTTCTGCCAAAAGCACCATTTGCATGCATATCGTGTGGTTTTGCAGAAAACTGCGTCCGCGTCTACCAAAAGATGCATGCGCATGCTTAAAACGCGTTTTGGCACAAATCCATGTGCGGGTGCTAAAAAGAGCAGCATCGGCATGCTTTTCACGTCGTTTGGTAGAAATCCACACGCGCGTTCTGCCAAAAGCACCATTTGCATGCATATCGTGTGGTTTTGCAGAAAACTGCGTCCGCGTCTACCAAAAGATGCATGTGCATGCTAAAAACGCGTTTTGGCACAAATCCATGTGCGGGTGCTAAAAAGAGCAGCATCGGCATGCTTTTCACGTCGTTTGGTAGAAATCCACGCGCGCGTTCTGCCAAAAGCACCATTTGCATGCCTATCGTGTGGTTTTGCAGAAAACTGCGTCCGCGTCTACCAAAAGATGCATGCGCATGCTTAAAACGCGTTTTGGCACAAATCCATGTGCGGATGTTTAAAAGAGCAGCATCGGCATGCTTTTCACGTCGTTTGGTAGAAATCCACGCGCGCGTTCTGCCAAAAGCACCATTTGCATGCATATCGTGTGGTTTTGCAGAAAACTGCGTCCGCGTCTACCAAAAGATGCATGCGCATGCTTAAAACGCGCTTTGGCACAAATCCATGTGCGGATGTTAAAAAGAGCAGCATCGGCATGCTTTTCACGTCGTTTGGTAGAAATCCACACGCGCGTTCTGCCAAAAGCACCATTTGCATGCCTATCGTGTGGTTTTGCAGAAAACTGCGTCCGCGTCTACCAAAAGATGCATGCGCATGCTTAAAACGCGCTTTGGCACAAATCCATGTGCGGATGTTAAAAAGAGCAGCATCGGCATGCTTTTCACGTCGTTTGGTAGAAATCCACGCGCGCGTTCTGCCAAAAGCACCATTTGCATGCATATCGTGTGGTTTTGCAGAAAACTGCGTCCGCGTCTACCAAAAGATGCATGCGCATGCTTAAAACGCGTTTTGGCACAAATCCATGTGCGGGTGCTAAAAAGAGCAGCATCGGCATGCTTTTCACGTCGTTTGGTAGAAATCCACACGCGCGTTCTGCCAAAAGCACCATTTGCATGCATATCGTGTGGTTTTGCAGAAAACTGCGTCCGCGTCTACCAAAAGATGCATGTGCATGCTAAAAACGCGTTTTGGCACAAATCCATGTGCGGATGTTAAAAAGAGCAGCATCGGCATGCTTTTCACGTCGTTTGGTAGAAATCCACACGCGCGTTCTGCTAAAAGCACCATTTGCATGCATATCGTGTGGTTTTGCAGAAAACTGCGTCCGCGTCTACCAAAAGATGCATGTGCATGCTAAAAACGCGTTTTGGCACAAATCCATGTGCGGATGTTAAAAAGAGCAGCATCGGCATGCTTTTCACGTCGTTTGGTAGAAATCCACGCGCGCGTTCTGCCAAAAGCACCATTTGCATGCCTATCGTGTGGTTTTGCAGAAAACTGCGTCCGCGTCTACCAAAATATGCATGCGCATGCTTAAAACGCCCTTTGGCACAAATCCATGTGCGGATGTTAAAAAGAGCAGCATCGGCATGCTTTTCACGTCGTTTGGTAGAAATCCACACGCGCGTTCTGCCAAAAGCACCATTTGCATGCCTATCGTGTGGTTTTGCAGAAAACTGCGTCCGCGTCTACCAAAAGATGCATGCGCATGCTTAAAACGCGTTTTGGCACAAATCCATGTGCGGATGTTAAAAAGAGCAGCATCGGCATGCTTTTCACGTCGTTTGGTAGAAATCCACACGCGCGTTCTGCCAAAAGCACCATTTGCATGCATATCGTGTGGTTTTGCAGAAAACTGCGTCCGCGTCTACCAAAAGATGCATGCGCATGCTTAAAACACGCTTTGGCACAAATCCATGTGCGGATGTTAAAAAGAGCAGCTTCGGCATGCTTTTCACGTCGTTTGGTAGAAATCCACGCGCGCGTTCTGCCAAAAGCACCATTTGCATGCATATCGTGTGGTTTTGCAGAAAACTGCGTCCGCGTCTACCAAAAGATGCATGCGCATGCTTAAAACGCGTTTTGGCACAAATCCATGTGCGGGTGCTAAAAAGAGCAGCATCGGCATGCTTTTCACGTCGTTTGGTAGAAATCCACACGCGCGTTCTGCCAAAAGCACCATTTGCATGCCTATCGTGTGGTTTTGCAGAAAACTGCGTCCGCGTCTACCAAAAGATGCATGCGCATGCTTAAAACGCGTTTTGGCACAAATCCATGTGCGGATGTTAAAAAGAGCAGCATCGGCATGCTTTTCACGTCGTTTGGTAGAAATCCACACGCGCGTTCTGCCAAAAGCACCATTTGCATGCATATCGTGTGGTTTTGCAGAAAACTGCGTCCGCGTCTACCAAAAGATGCATGTGCATGCTAAAAACGCGTTTTGGCACAAATCCATGTGCGGATTTCAAAAAGAGCAGCATCGGCATGCTTTTCACGTCGTTTGGTAGAAATCCACGCGCGCGTTCTGCCAAAAGCACCATTTGCATGCCTATCGTGTGGTTTTGCAGAAAACTGCGTCCGCGTCTACCAAAAGATGCATGCGCATGCTTAAAACGCGTTTTGGCACAAATCCATGTGCGGATGTTAAAAAGAGCAGCATCGGCATGCTTTTCACGTCGTTTGGTAGAAATCCACGCGCGCGTTCTGCCAAAAGCACCATTTGCATGCCTATCGTGTGGTTTTGCAGAAAACTGCGTCCGCGTCTACCAAAAGATGCATGCGCATGCTTAAAACGCGTTTTGGCACAAATCCATGTGCGGATGTTAAAAAGAGCAGCATCGGCATGCTTTTCACGTCGTTTGGTAGAAATCCACACGCGCGTTCTGCCAAAAGCACCATTTGCATGCATATCGTGTGGTTTTGCAGAAAACTGCGTCCGCGTCTACCAAAAGATGCATGCGCATGCTTAAAACGCGCTTTGGCACAAATCCATGTGCGGATGTTAAAAAGAGCAGCATCGCATGCTTTTCACGTCGTTTGGTAGAAATCCACACGCGCGTTCTGCCAAAAGCACCATTTGCATGCCTATCGTGTGGTTTTGCAGAAAACTGCGTCCGCGTCTACCAAAAGATGCATGCGCATGCTTAAAACGCGCTTTGGCACAAATCCATGTGCGGATGTTAAAAAGAGCAGCATCGGCATGCTTTTCACGTCGTTTGGTAGAAATCCACGCGCGCGTTCTGCCAAAAGCACCATTTGCATGCATATCGTGTGGTTTTGCAGAAAACTGCGTCCGCGTCTACCAAAAGATGCATGCGCATGCTTAAAACGCGCTTTGGCACAAATCCATGTGCGGGTGCTAAAAAGAGCAGCATCGGCATGCTTTTCACGTGGTTTGGTAGAAATCCACACGCGCGTTCTGCCAAAAGCACCATTTGCATGCCTATCGTGTGGTTTTGCAGAAAACTGCGTCCGCGTCTACCAAAAGATGCATGCGCATGCTTAAAACGCGTTTTGGCACAAATCCATGTGCGGGTGCTAAAAAGAGCAGCATCGGCATGCTTTTCACGTCGTTTGGTAGAAATCCACACGCGCGTTCTGCCAAAAGCACCATTTGCATGCATATCGTGTGGTTTTGCAGAAAACTGCGTCCGCGTCTACCAAAAGATGCATGTGCATGCTAAAAACGCGTTTTGGCACAAATCCATGTGCGGGTGCTAAAAAGAGCAGCATCGGCATGCTTTTCACGTCGTTTGGTAGAAATCCATGCGCGCGTTCTGCCAAAAGCACCATTTGCATGCCTATCGTGTGGTTTTGCAGAAAACTGCGTCCGCGTCTACCAAAAGATGCATGCGCATGCTTAAAACGCGTTTTGGCACAAATCCATGTGCGGATGTTAAAAAGAGCAGCATCGGCATGCTTTTCACGTCGTTTGGTAGAAATCCACACGCGCGTTCTGCCAAAAGCACCATTTGCATGCATATCGTGTGGTTTTGCAGAAAACTGCGTCCGCGTCTACCAAAAGATGCATGCGCATGCTAAAAACGCGTTTTGGCACAAATCCATGTGCGGATGTTAAAAAGAGCAGCATCGGCATGCTTTTCACGTCGTTTGGTAGAAATCCACACGCGCGTTCTGCCAAAAGCACCATTTGCATGCATATCGTGTGGTTTTGCAGAAAACTGCGTCCGCGTCTACCAAAAGATGCATGTGCATGCTAAAAACGCGTTTTGGCACAAATCCATGTGCGGATGTTAAAAAGAGCAGCATCGGCATGCTTTTCACGTCGTTTGGTAGAAATCCACACGCGCGTTCTGCCAAAAGCACCATTTGCATGCATATCGTGTGGTTTTGCAGAAAACTGCGTCCGCGTCTACCAAAAGATGCATGTGCATGCTAAAAACGCGTTTTGGCACAAATCCATGTGCGGATGTTAAAAAGAGCAGCATCGGCATGCTTTTCACGTCGTTTGGTAGAAATCCACACGCGCGTTCTGCCAAAAGCACCATTTGCATGCATATCGTGTGGTTTTGCAGAAAACTGCGTCCGCGTCTACCAAAAGATGCATGTGCATGCTAAAAACGCGTTTTGGCACAAATCCATGTGCGGATGTTAAAAAGAGCAGCATCGGCATGCTTTTCACGTCGTTTGGTAGAAATCCACGCGCGCGTTCTGCCAAAAGCACCATTTGCATGCATATCGTGTGGTTTTGCAGAAAACTGCGTCCGCGTCTACCAAAACATGCATGCGCATGCTTAAAACGCGTTTTGGCACAAATCCATGTGCGGGTGCTAAAAAGAGCAGCATCGGCATGCTTTTCACGTCGTTTGGTAGAAATCCACACGCGCGTTCTGCCAAAAGCACCATTTGCATGCCTATCGTGTGGTTTTGCAGAAAACTGCGTCCGCGTCTACCAAAAGATGCATGCGCATGCTTAAAACGCGCTTTGGCACAAATCCATGTGCGGATGTTAAAAAGAGCAGCATCGGCATGCTTTTCACGTCGTTTGGTAGAAATCCACACGCGCGTTCTGCCAAAAGCACCATTTGCATGCATATCGTGTGGTTTTGCAGAAAACTGCGTCCGCGTCTACCAAAAGATGCATGTGCATGCTAAAAACGCGTTTTGGCACAAATCCATGTGCGGATGTTAAAAAGAGCAGCATCGGCATGCTTTTCACGTCGTTTGGTAGAAATCCACACGCGCGTTCTGCCAAAAGCACCATTTTCATGCATATCGTGTGGTTTTGCAGAAAACTGCGTCCGCGTCTACCAAAAGATGCATGCGCATGCTAAAAACGCGTTTTGGCACAAATCCATGTGCGGATGTTAAAAAGAGCAGCATCGGCATGCTTTTCACGTCGTTTGGTAGAAATCCACACGCGCGTTCTGCCAAAAGCACCATTTGCATGCATATCGTGTGGTTTTGCAGAAAACTGCGTCCGCGTCTACCAAAAGATGCATGTGCATGCTAAAAACGCGTTTTGGCACAAATCCATGTGCGGGTGCTAAAAAGAGCAGCATCGGCATGCTTTTCACGTCGTTTGGTAGAAATCCACACGCGCGTTCTGCCAAAAGCACCATTTGCATGCCTATCGTGTGGTTTTGCAGAAAACTGCGTCCGCGTCTACCAAAAGATGCATGCGCATGCTTAAAACGCGCTTTGGCACAAATCCATGTGCGGATGTTAAAAAGAGCAGCATCGGCATGCTTTTCACGTCGTTTGGTAGAAATCCACACGCGCGTTCTGCCAAAAGCACCATTTGCATGCATATCGTGTGGTTTTGCAGAAAACTGCGTCCGCGTCTACCAAAAGATGCATGTGCATGCTAAAAACGCGTTTTGGCACAAATCCATGTGCGGATGTTAAAAAGAGCAGCATCGGCATGCTTTTCACGTCGTTTGGTAGAAATCCACACGCGCGTTCTGCCAAAAGCACCATTTTCATGCATATCGTGTGGTTTTGCAGAAAACTGCGTCCGCGTCTACCAAAAGATGCATGCGCATGCTAAAAACGCGTTTTGGCACAAATCCATGTGCGGGTGCTAAAAAGAGCAGCATCGGCATGCTTTTCACGTCGTTTGGTAGAACTCCACGCGCGCGTTCTGCCAAAAGCACCATTTGCATGCCTATTGTGTGGTTTTGCAGAAAACTGCGTCCGCGTCTACCAAAAGATGCATGCGCATGCTTAAAACGTGTTTTGGCACAAATCCATGTGCGGATGTTAAAAAGAGCAGCATCGGCATGCTTTTCACGTCGTTTGGTAGAAATCCACACGCGCGTTCTGCCAAAAGCACCATTTGCATGCCTATCGTGTGGTTTTGCAGAAAACTGCGTCCGCGTCTACCAAAAGATGCATGCGCATGCTTAAAACGCGCTTTGGCACAAATCCATGTGCGGATGTTAAAAAGACCAGCATCGGCATGCTTTTCACGTCGTTTGGTAGAAATCCACACGCGCGTTCTGCCAAAAGCACCATTTGCATGCATATCGTGTGGTTTTGCAGAAAACTGCGTCCGCGTCTACCAAAAGATGCATGTGCATGCTAAAAACGCGTTTTGGCACAAATCCATGTGCGGATGTTAAAAAGAGCAGCATCGGCATGCTTTTCACGTCGTTTGGTAGAAATCCACACGCGCGTTCTGCCAAAAGCACCATTTTCATGCATATCGTGTGGTTTTGCAGAAAACTGCGTCCGCGTCTACCAAAAGATGCATGCGCATGCTAAAAACGCGTTTTGGCACAAATCCATGTGCGGGTGCTAAAAAGAGCAGCATCGGCATGCTTTTCACGTCGTTTGGTAGAAATCCACGCGCGCGTTCTGCCAAAAGCACCATTTGCATGCCTATTGTGTGGTTTTGCAGAAAACTGCGTCCGCGTCTACCAAAAGATGCATGCGCATGCTTAAAACGCGTTTTGGCACAAATCCATGTGCGGATGTTAAAAAGAGCAGCATCGGCATGCTTTTCACGTCGTTTGGTAGAAATCCACGCGCGCGTTCTGCCAAAAGCACCATTTGCATGCATATCGTGTGGTTTTGCAGAAAACTGCGTCCGCGTCTACCAAAAGATGCATGCGCATGCTTAAAACGCGTTTTGGCACAAATCCATGTGCGGATGTTAAAAAGAGCAGCATCGGCATGCTTTTCACGTCGTTTGGTAGAAATCCACACGCGCGTTCTGCCAAAAGCACCATTTTCATGCATATCGTGTGGTTTTGCAGAAAACTGCGTCCGCGTCTACCAAAAGATGCATGTGCATGCTAAAAACGCGTTTTGGCACAAATCCATGTGCGGGTGCTAAAAAGAGCAGCATCGGCATGCTTTTCACGTCGTTTGGTAGAAATCCACGCGCGCGTTCTGCCAAAAGCACCATTTGCATGCCTATCGTGTGGTTTTGCAGAAAACTGCGTCCGCGTCTACCAAAAGATGCATGCGCATGCTTAAAACGCGTTTTGGCACAAATCCATGTGCGGATGTTAAAAAGAGCAGCATCGGCATGCTTTTCACGTCGTTTGGTAGAAATCCACACGCGCGTTCTGCCAAAAGCACCATTTTCATGCATATCGTGTGGTTTTGCAGAAAACTGCGTCCGCGTCTACCAAAAGATGCATGCGCATGCTAAAAACGCGTTTTGGCACAAATCCATGTGCGGGTGCTAAAAAGAGCAGCATCGGCATGCTTTTCACGTCGTTTGGTAGAAATCCACGCGCGCGTTCTGCCAAAAGCACCATTTGCATGCCTATCGTGTGGTTTTGCAGAAAACTGCGTCCGCGTCTACCAAAAGATGCATGCGCATGCTTAAAACGCGTTTTGGCACAAATCCATGTGCGGATGTTAAAAAGAGCAGCATCGGCATGCTTTTCACGTCGTTTGGTAGAAATCCACACGCGCGTTCTGCCAAAAGCACCATTTGCATGCATATCGTGTGGTTTTGCAGAAAACTGCGTCCGCGTCTACCAAAAGATGCATGCGCATGCTTAAAACGCGTTTTGGCACAAATCCATGTGCGGGTGCTAAAAAGAGCAGCATCGGCATGCTTTTCACGTCGTTTGGTAGAAATCCACACGCGCGTTCTGCCAAAAGCACCATTTGCATGCATATCGTGTGGTTTTGCAGAAAACTGCGTCCGCGTCTACCAAAAGATGCATGCGCATGCTTAAAACGCGCTTTGGCACAAATCCATGTGCGGGTGCTAAAAAGAGCAGCATCGGCATGCTTTTCACGTCGTTTGGTAGAAATCCACACGCGCGTTCTGCCAAAAGCACCATTTGCATGCCTATCGTGTGGTTTTGCAGAAAACTGCGTCCGCGTCTACCAAAACATGCATGCGCATGCTTAAAACGCGTTTTGGCACAAATCCATGTGCGGGTGCTAAAAAGAGCAGCATCGGCATGCTTTTCACGTCGTTTGGTAGAAATCCACACGCGCGTTCTGCCAAAAGCACCATTTGCATGCATATCGTGTGGTTTTGCAGAAAACTGCGTCCGCGTCTACCAAAAGATGCATGTGCATGCTAAAAACGCGTTTTGGCACAAATCCATGTGCGGGTGCTAAAAAGAGCAGCATCGGCATGCTTTTCACGTCGTTTGGTAGAAATCCATGCGCGCGTTCTGCCAAAAGCACCATTTGCATGCCTATCGTGTGGTTTTGCAGAAAACTGCGTCCGCGTCTACCAAAAGATGAATGCGCATGCTTAAAACGCGTTTTGGCACAAATCCATGTGCGGATGTTAAAAAGAGCAGCATCGGCATGCTTTTCACGTCGTTTGGTAGAAATCCACGCGCGCGTTCTGCCAAAAGCACCATTTGCATGCATATCGTGTGGTTTTGCAGAAAACTGCGTCCGCGTCTACCAAAAGATGCATGCGCATGCTTAAAACGCGTTTTGGCACAAATCCATGTGCGGGTGCTAAAAAGAGCAGCATCGGCATGCTTTTCACGTCGTTTGGTAGAAATCCACACGCGCGTTCTGCAAAAAGCACCATTTGCATGCCTATCGTGTGGTTTTGCAGAAAACTGCGTCCGCGTCTACCAAAAGATGCATGCGCATGCTTAAAACGCGCTTTGGCACAAATCCATGTGCGGATGTTAAAAAGAGCAGCATCGGCATGCTTTTCACGTCGTTTGGTAGAAATCCACGCGCGCGTTCTGCCAAAAGCACCATTTGCATGCATATCGTGTGGTTTTGCAGAAAACTGCGTCCGCGTCTACCAAAAGATGCATGCGCATGCTTAAAACGCGTTTTGGCACAAATCCATGTGCGGGTGCTAAAAAGAGCAGCATCGGCATGCTTTTCACGTCGTTTGGTAGAAATCCACACGCGCGTTCTGCCAAAAGCACCATTTGCATGCCTATCGTGTGGTTTTGCAGAAAACTGCGTCCGCGTCTACCAAAAGATGCATGCGCATGCTTAAAACGCGCTTTGGCACAAATCCATGTGCGGATGTTAAAAAGAGCAGCATCGGCATGCTTTTCACGTCGTTTGGTAGAAATCCACACGCGCGTTCTGCCAAAAGCACCATTTGCATGCATATCGTGTGGTTTTGCAGAAAACTGCGTCCGCGTCTACCAAAAGATGCATGTGCATGCTAAAAACGCGTTTTGGCACAAATCCATGTGCGGATGTTAAAAAGAGCAGCATCGGCATGCTTTTCACGTCGTTTGGTAGAAATCCACACGCGCGTTCTGCCAAAAGCACCATTTGCATGCATATCGTGTGGTTTTGCAGAAAACTGCGTCCGCGTCTACCAAAAGATGCATGTGCATGCTAAAAACGCGTTTTGGCACAAATCCATGTGCGGGTGCTAAAAAGAGCAGCATCGGCATGCTTTTCACGTCGTTTGGTAGAAATCCACACGCGCGTTCTGCCAAAAGCACCATTTGCATGCCTATCGTGTGGTTTTGCAGAAAACTGCGTCCGCGTCTACCAAAAGATGCATGCGCATGCTTAAAACGCGCTTTGGCACAAATCCATGTGCGGATGTTAAAAAGAGCAGCATCGGCATGCTTTTCACGTCGTTTGGTAGAAATCCACACGCGCGTTCTGCCAAAAGCACCATTTGCATGCATATCGTGTGGTTTTGCAGAAAACTGCGTCCGCGTCTACCAAAAGATGCATGTGCATGCTAAAAACGCGTTTTGGCACAAATCCATGTGCGGATGTTAAAAAGAGCAGCATCGGCATGCTTTTCACGTCGTTTGGTAGAAATCCACACGCGCGTTCTGCCAAAAGCACCATTTTCATGCATATCGTGTGGTTTTGCAGAAAACTGCGTCCGCGTCTACCAAAAGATGCATGTGCATGCTAAAAACGCGTTTTGGCACAAATCCATGTGCGGGTGCTAAAAAGAGCAGCATCGGCATGCTTTTCACGTCGTTTGGTAGAAATCCACGCGCGCGTTCTGCCAAAAGCACCATTTGCATGCCTATCGTGTGGTTTTGCAGAAAACTGCGTCCGCGTCTACCAAAAGATGCATGCGCATGCTTAAAACGCGTTTTGGCACAAATCCATGTGCGGATGTTAAAAAGAGCAGCATCGGCATGCTTTTCACGTCGTTTGGTAGAAATCCACGCGCGCGTTCTGCCAAAAGCACCATTTGCATGCATATCGTGTGGTTTTGCAGAAAACTGCGTCCGCGTCTACCAAAAGATGCATGCGCATGCTTAAAACGCGTTTTGGCACAAATCCATGTGCGGGTGCTAAAAAGAGCAGCATCGGCATGCTTTTCACGTCGTTTGGTAGAAATCCACACGCGCGTTCTGCCAAAAGCACCATTTGCATGCCTATCGTGTGGTTTTGCAGAAAACTGCGTCCGCGTCTACCAAAAGATGCATGCGCATGCTTAAAACGCGCTTTGGCACAAATCCATGTGCGGATGTTAAAAAGAGCAGCATCGGCATGCTTTTCACGTCGTTTGGTAGAAATCCACGCGCGCGTTCTGCCAAAAGCACCATTTGCATGCATATCGTGTGGTTTTGCAGAAAACTGCGTCCGCGTCTACCAAAAGATGCATGCGCATGCTTAAAACGCGTTTTGGCACAAATCCATGTGCGGGTGCTAAAAAGAGCAGCATCGGCATGCTTTTCACGTCGTTTGGTAGAAATCCACACGCGCGTTCTGCCAAAAGCACCATTTGCATGCATATCGTGTGGTTTTGCAGAAAACTGCGTCCGCGTCTACCAAAAGATGCATGCGCATGCTTAAAACGCGCTTTGGCACAAATCCATGTGCGGGTGCTAAAAAGAGCAGCATCGGCATGCTTTTCACGTCGTTTGGTAGAAATCCACACGCGCGTTCTGCCAAAAGCACCATTTGCATGCCTATCGTGTGGTTTTGCAGAAAACTGCGTCCGCGTCTACCAAAAGATGCATGCGCATGCTTAAAACGCGTTTTGGCACAAATCCATGTGCGGGTGCTAAAAAGAGCAGCATCGGCATGCTTTTCACGTCGTTTGGTAGAAATCCACACGCGCGTTCTGCCAAAAGCACCATTTGCATGCATATCGTGTGGTTTTGCAGAAAACTGCGTCCGCGTCTACCAAAAGATGCATGTGCATGCTAAAAACGCGTTTTGGCACAAATCCATGTGCGGGTGCTAAAAAGAGCAGCATCGGCATGCTTTTCACGTCGTTTGGTAGAAATCCATGCGCGCGTTCTGCCAAAAGCACCATTTGCATGCCTATCGTGTGGTTTTGCAGAAAACTGCGTCCGCGTCTACCAAAAGATGCATGCGCATGCTTAAAACGCGTTTTGGCACAAATCCATGTGCGGATGTTAAAAAGAGCAGCATCGGCATGCTTTTCACGTCGTTTGGTAGAAATCCACGCGCGCGTTCTGCCAAAAGCACCATTTGCATGCATATCGTGTGGTTTTGCAGAAAACTGCGTCCGCGTCTACCAAAAGATGCATGCGCATGCTTAAAACGCGTTTTGGCACAAATCCATGTGCGGGTGCTAAAAAGAGCAGCATCGGCATGCTTTTCACGTCGTTTGGTAGAAATCCACACGCGCGTTCTGCAAAAAGCACCATTTGCATGCCTATCGTGTGGTTTTGCAGAAAACTGCGTCCGCGTCTACCAAAAGATGCATGCGCATGCTTAAAACGCGCTTTGGCACAAATCCATGTTCGGATGTTAAAAAGAGCAGCATCGGCATGCTTTTCACGTCGTTTGGTAGAAATCCACGCGCGCGTTCTGCCAAAAGCACCATTTGCATGCATATCGTGTGGTTTTGCAGAAAACTGCGTCCGCGTCTACCAAAAGATGCATGCGCATGCTTAAAACGCGTTTTGGCACAAATTCATGTGCGGGTGCTAAAAAGAGCAGCATCGGCATGCTTTTCACGTCGTTTGGTAGAAATCCACACGCGCGTTCTGCCAAAAGCACCATTTGCATGCCTATCGTGTGGTTTTGCAGAAAACTGCGTCCGCGTCTACCAAAAGATGCATGCGCATGCTTAAAACGCGTTTTGGCACAAATCCATGTGCGGGTGCTAAAAAGAGCAGCATCGGCATGCTTTTCACGTCGTTTGGTAGAAATCCACACGCGCGTTCTGCCAAAAGCACCATTTGCATGCCTATCGTGTGGTTTTGCAGAAAACTGCGTCCGCGTCTACCAAAAGATGCATGCGCATGCTTAAAACGCGCTTTGGCACAAATCCATGTGCGGATGTTAAAAAGAGCAGCATCGGCATGCTTTTCACGTCGTTTGGTAGAAATCCACACGCGCGTTCTGCCAAAAGCACCATTTGCATGCATATCGTGTGGTTTTGCAGAAAACTGCGTCCGCGTCTACCAAAAGATGCATGCGCATGCTTAAAACGCGCTTTGGCACAAATCCATGTGCGGGTGCTAAAAAGAGCAGCATCGGCATGCTTTTCACGTCGTTTGGTAGAAATCCACACGCGCGTTCTGCCAAAAGCACCATTTGCATGCCTATCGTGTGGTTTTGCAGAAAACTGCGTCCGCGTCTACCAAAACATGCATGCGCATGCTTAAAACGCGTTTTGGCACAAATCCATGTGCGGGTGCTAAAAAGAGCAGCATCGGCATGCTTTTCACGTCGTTTGGTAGAAATCCACACGCGCGTTCTGCCAAAAGCACCATTTGCATGCATATCGTGTGGTTTTGCAGAAAACTGCGTCCGCGTCTACCAAAAGATGCATGCGCATGCTTAAAACGCGTTTTGGCACAAATCCATGTGCGGGTGCTAAAAAGAGCAGCATCGGCATGCTTTTCACGTCGTTTGGTAGAAATCCACACGCGCGTTCTGCCAAAAGCACCATTTGCATGCATATCGTGTGGTTTTGCAGAAAACTGCGTCCGCGTCTACCAAAAGATGCATGCGCATGCTTAAAACGCGCTTTGGCACAAATCCATGTGCGGGTGCTAAAAAGAGCAGCATCGGCATGCTTTTCACGTCGTTTGGTAGAAATCCACACGCGCGTTCTGCCAAAAGCACCATTTGCATGCCTATCGTGTGGTTTTGCAGAAAACTGCGTCCGCGTCTACCAAAACATGCATGCGCATGCTTAAAACGCGTTTTGGCACAAATCCATGTGCGGGTGCTAAAAAGAGCAGCATCGGCATGCTTTTCACGTCGTTTGGTAGAAATCCACACGCGCGTTCTGCCAAAAGCACCATTTGCATGCATATCGTGTGGTTTTGCAGAAAACTGCGTCCGCGTCTACCAAAAGATGCATGTGCATGCTAAAAACGCGTTTTGGCACAAATCCATGTGCGGGTGCTAAAAAGAGCAGCATCGGCATGCTTTTCACGTCGTTTGGTAGAAATCCATGCGCGCGTTCTGCCAAAAGCACCATTTGCATGCATATCGTGTGGTTTTGCAGAAAACTGCGTCCGCGTCTACCAAAAGATGCATGCGCATGCTTAAAACGCGTTTTGGCACAAATCCATGTGCGGGTGCTAAAAAGAGCAGCATCGGCATGCTTTTCACGTCGTTTGGTAGAAATCCATGCGCGCGTTCTGCCAAAAGCACCATTTGCATGCATATCGTGTGGTTTTGCAGAAAACTGCGTCCGCGTCTACCAAAAGATGCATGTGCATGCTAAAAACGCGTTTTGGCACAAATCCATGTGCGGGTGCTAAAAAGAGCAGCATCGGCATGCTTTTCACGTCGTTTGGTAGAAATCCATGCGCGCGTTCTGCCAAAAGCACCATTTGCATGCATATCGTGTGGTTTTGCAGAAAACTGCGTCCGCGTCTACCAAAAGATGCATGCGCATGCTTAAAACGCGTTTTGGCACAAATCCATGTGCGGGTGCTAAAAAGAGCAGCATCGGCATGCTTTTCACGTCGTTTGGTAGAAATCCACACGCGCGTTCTGCAAAAAGCACCATTTGCATGCCTATCGTGTGGTTTTGCAGAAAACTGCGTCCGCGTCTACCAAAAGATGCATGCGCATGCTTAAAACGCGCTTTGGCACAAATCCATGTGCGGATGTTAAAAAGAGCAGCATCGGCATGCTTTTCACGTCGTTTGGTAGAAATCCACGCGCGCGTTCTGCCAAAAGCACCATTTGCATGCATATCGTGTGGTTTTGCAGAAAACTGCGTCCGCGTCTACCAAAAGATGCATGCGCATGCTTAAAACGCGTTTTGGCACAAATCCATGTGCGGGTGCTAAAAAGAGCAGCATCGGCATGCTTTTCACGTCGTTTGGTAGAAATCCACACGCGCGTTCTGCCAAAAGCACCATTTGCATGCCTATCGTGTGGTTTTGCAGAAAACTGCGTCCGCGTCTACCAAAAGATGCATGCGCATGCTTAAAACGCGCTTTGGCACAAATCCATGTGCGGATGTTAAAAAGAGCAGCATCGGCATGCTTTTCACGTCGTTTGGTAGAAATCCACACGCGCGTTCTGCCAAAAGCACCATTTGCATGCATATCGTGTGGTTTTGCAGAAAACTGCGTCCGCGTCTACCAAAAGATGCATGTGCATGCTAAAAACGCGTTTTGGCACAAATCCATGTGCGGATGTTAAAAAGAGCAGCATCGGCATGCTTTTCACGTCGTTTGGTAGAAATCCACACGCGCGTTCTGCCAAAAGCACCATTTGCATGCATATCGTGTGGTTTTGCAGAAAACTGCGTCCGCGTCTACCAAAAGATGCATGTGCATGCTAAAAACGCGTTTTGGCACAAATCCATGTGCGGGTGCTAAAAAGAGCAGCATCGGCATGCTTTTCACGTCGTTTGGTAGAAATCCACACGCGCGTTCTGCCAAAAGCACCATTTGCATGCCTATCGTGTGGTTTTGCAGAAAACTGCGTCCGCGTCTACCAAAAGATGCATGCGCATGCTTAAAACGCGCTTTGGCACAAATCCATGTGCGGATGTTAAAAAGAGCAGCATCGGCATGCTTTTCACGTCGTTTGGTAGAAATCCACACGCGCGTTCTGCCAAAAGCACCATTTGCATGCATATCGTGTGGTTTTGCAGAAAACTGCGTCCGCGTCTACCAAAAGATGCATGTGCATGCTAAAAACGCGTTTTGGCACAAATCCATGTGCGGATGTTAAAAAGAGCAGCATCGGCATGCTTTTCACGTCGTTTGGTAGAAATCCACACGCGCGTTCTGCCAAAAGCACCATTTTCATGCATATCGTGTGGTTTTGCAGAAAACTGCGTCCGCGTCTACCAAAAGATGCATGTGCATGCTAAAAACGCGTTTTGGCACAAATCCATGTGCGGGTGCTAAAAAGAGCAGCATCGGCATGCTTTTCACGTCGTTTGGTAGAAATCCACGCGCGCGTTCTGCCAAAAGCACCATTTGCATGCCTATCGTGTGGTTTTGCAGAAAACTGCGTCCGCGTCTACCAAAAGATGCATGCGCATGCTTAAAACGCGTTTTGGCACAAATCCATGTGCGGATGTTAAAAAGAGCAGCATCGGCATGCTTTTCACGTCGTTTGGTAGAAATCCACGCGCGCGTTCTGCCAAAAGCACCATTTGCATGCATATCGTGTGGTTTTGCAGAAAACTGCGTCCGCGTCTACCAAAAGATGCATGCGCATGCTTAAAACGCGTTTTGGCACAAATCCATGTGCGGGTGCTAAAAAGAGCAGCATCGGCATGCTTTTCACGTCGTTTGGTAGAAATCCACACGCGCGTTCTGCCAAAAGCACCATTTGCATGCCTATCGTGTGGTTTTGCAGAAAACTGCGTCCGCGTCTACCAAAAGATGCATGCGCATGCTTAAAACGCGCTTTGGCACAAATCCATGTGCGGATGTTAAAAAGAGCAGCATCGGCATGCTTTTCACGTCGTTTGGTAGAAATCCACGCGCGCGTTCTGCCAAAAGCACCATTTGCATGCATATCGTGTGGTTTTGCAGAAAACTGCGTCCGCGTCTACCAAAAGATGCATGCGCATGCTTAAAACGCGTTTTGGCACAAATCCATGTGCGGGTGCTAAAAAGAGCAGCATCGGCATGCTTTTCACGTCGTTTGGTAGAAATCCACACGCGCGTTCTGCCAAAAGCACCATTTGCATGCATATCGTGTGGTTTTGCAGAAAACTGCGTCCGCGTCTACCAAAAGATGCATGCGCATGCTTAAAACGCGCTTTGGCACAAATCCATGTGCGGGTGCTAAAAAGAGCAGCATCGGCATGCTTTTCACGTCGTTTGGTAGAAATCCACACGCGCGTTCTGCCAAAAGCACCATTTGCATGCCTATCGTGTGGTTTTGCAGAAAACTGCGTCCGCGTCTACCAAAAGATGCATGCGCATGCTTAAAACGCGTTTTGGCACAAATCCATGTGCGGGTGCTAAAAAGAGCAGCATCGGCATGCTTTTCACGTCGTTTGGTAGAAATCCACACGCGCGTTCTGCCAAAAGCACCATTTGCATGCATATCGTGTGGTTTTGCAGAAAACTGCGTCCGCGTCTACCAAAAGATGCATGTGCATGCTAAAAACGCGTTTTGGCACAAATCCATGTGCGGGTGCTAAAAAGAGCAGCATCGGCATGCTTTTCACGTCGTTTGGTAGAAATCCATGCGCGCGTTCTGCCAAAAGCACCATTTGCATGCCTATCGTGTGGTTTTGCAGAAAACTGCGTCCGCGTCTACCAAAAGATGCATGCGCATGCTTAAAACGCGTTTTGGCACAAATCCATGTGCGGATGTTAAAAAGAGCAGCATCGGCATGCTTTTCACGTCGTTTGGTAGAAATCCACGCGCGCGTTCTGCCAAAAGCACCATTTGCATGCATATCGTGTGGTTTTGCAGAAAACTGCGTCCGCGTCTACCAAAAGATGCATGCGCATGCTTAAAACGCGTTTTGGCACAAATCCATGTGCGGGTGCTAAAAAGAGCAGCATCGGCATGCTTTTCACGTCGTTTGGTAGAAATCCACACGCGCGTTCTGCAAAAAGCACCATTTGCATGCCTATCGTGTGGTTTTGCAGAAAACTGCGTCCGCGTCTACCAAAAGATGCATGCGCATGCTTAAAACGCGCTTTGGCACAAATCCATGTTCGGATGTTAAAAAGAGCAGCATCGGCATGCTTTTCACGTCGTTTGGTAGAAATCCACGCGCGCGTTCTGCCAAAAGCACCATTTGCATGCATATCGTGTGGTTTTGCAGAAAACTGCGTCCGCGTCTACCAAAAGATGCATGCGCATGCTTAAAACGCGTTTTGGCACAAATTCATGTGCGGGTGCTAAAAAGAGCAGCATCGGCATGCTTTTCACGTCGTTTGGTAGAAATCCACACGCGCGTTCTGCCAAAAGCACCATTTGCATGCCTATCGTGTGGTTTTGCAGAAAACTGCGTCCGCGTCTACCAAAAGATGCATGCGCATGCTTAAAACGCGTTTTGGCACAAATCCATGTGCGGGTGCTAAAAAGAGCAGCATCGGCATGCTTTTCACGTCGTTTGGTAGAAATCCACACGCGCGTTCTGCCAAAAGCACCATTTGCATGCCTATCGTGTGGTTTTGCAGAAAACTGCGTCCGCGTCTACCAAAAGATGCATGCGCATGCTTAAAACGCGCTTTGGCACAAATCCATGTGCGGATGTTAAAAAGAGCAGCATCGGCATGCTTTTCACGTCGTTTGGTAGAAATCCACACGCGCGTTCTGCCAAAAGCACCATTTGCATGCATATCGTGTGGTTTTGCAGAAAACTGCGTCCGCGTCTACCAAAAGATGCATGTGCATGCTAAAAACGCGTTTTGGCACAAATCCATGTGCGGATGTTAAAAAGAGCAGCATCGGCATGCTTTTCACGTCGTTTGGTAGAAATCCACACGCGCGTTCTGCCAAAAGCACCATTTGCATGCATATCGTGTGGTTTTGCAGAAAACTGCGTCCGCGTCTACCAAAAGATGCATGCGCATGCTTAAAACGCGCTTTGGCACAAATCCATGTGCGGGTGCTAAAAAGAGCAGCATCGGCATGCTTTTCACGTCGTTTGGTAGAAATCCACACGCGCGTTCTGCCAAAAGCACCATTTGCATGCCTATCGTGTGGTTTTGCAGAAAACTGCGTCCGCGTCTACCAAAACATGCATGCGCATGCTTAAAACGCGTTTTGGCACAAATCCATGTGCGGGTGCTAAAAAGAGCAGCATCGGCATGCTTTTCACGTCGTTTGGTAGAAATCCACACGCGCGTTCTGCCAAAAGCACCATTTGCATGCATATCGTGTGGTTTTGCAGAAAACTGCGTCCGCGTCTACCAAAAGATGCATGTGCATGCTAAAAACGCGTTTTGGCACAAATCCATGTGCGGGTGCTAAAAAGAGCAGCATCGGCATGCTTTTCACGTCGTTTGGTAGAAATCCATGCGCGCGTTCTGCCAAAAGCACCATTTGCATGCCTATCGTGTGGTTTTGCAGAAAACTGCGTCCGCGTCTACCAAAAGATGCATGCGCATGCTTAAAACGCGTTTTGGCACAAATCCATGTGCGGATGTTAAAAAGAGCAGCATCGGCATGCTTTTCACGTCGTTTGGTAGAAATCCACGCGCGCGTTCTGCCAAAAGCACCATTTGCATGCATATCGTGTGGTTTTGCAGAAAACTGCGTCCGCGTCTACCAAAAGATGCATGCGCATGCTTAAAACGCGTTTTGGCACAAATCCATGTGCGGGTGCTAAAAAGAGCAGCATCGGCATGCTTTTCACGTCGTTTGGTAGAAATCCACACGCGCGTTCTGCAAAAAGCACCATTTGCATGCCTATCGTGTGGTTTTGCAGAAAACTGCGTCCGCGTCTACCAAAAGATGCATGCGCATGCTTAAAACGCGCTTTGGCACAAATCCATGTGCGGATGTTAAAAAGAGCAGCATCGGCATGCTTTTCACGTCGTTTGGTAGAAATCCACGCGCGCGTTCTGCCAAAAGCACCATTTGCATGCATATCGTGTGGTTTTGCAGAAAACTGCGTCCGCGTCTACCAAAAGATGCATGTGCATGCTAAAAACGCGTTTTGGCACAAATCCATGTGCGGATGTTAAAAAGAGCAGCATCGGCATGCTTTTCACGTCGTTTGGTAGAAATCCACGCGCGCGTTCTGCCAAAAGCACCATTTGCATGCATATCGTGTGGTTTTGCAGAAAACTGCGTCCGCGTCTACCAAAAGATGCATGCGCATGCTTAAAACGCGTTTTGGCACAAATCCATGTGCGGATGTTAAAAAGAGCAGCATCGGCATGCTTTTCACGTCGTTTGGTAGAAATCCACACGCGCGTTCTGCCAAAAGCACCATTTGCATGCATATCGTGTAGTTTTGCAGAAAACTGCGTCCGCGTCTACCAAAAGATGCATGCGCATGCTAAAAACGCGTTTTGGCACAAATCCATGTGCGGATGTTAAAAAGAGCAGCATCGGCATGCTTTTCACGTCGTTTGGTAGAAATCCACACGCGCGTTCTGCCAAAAGCACCATTTGCATGCATATCGTGTGGTTTTGCAGAAAACTGCGTCCGCGTCTACCAAAAGATGCATGTGCATGCTAAAAACGCGTTTTGGCACAAATCCATGTGCGGGTGCTAAAAAGAGCAGCATCGGCATGCTTTTCACGTCGTTTGGTAGAAATCCACACGCGCGTTCTGCCAAAAGCACCATTTGCATGCATATCGTGTGGTTTTGCAGAAAACTGCGTCCGCGTCTACCAAAAGATGCATGCGCATGCTTAAAACGCGCTTTGGCACAAATCCATGTGCGGGTGCTAAAAAGAGCAGCATCGGCATGCTTTTCACGTCGTTTGGTAGAAATCCACACGCGCGTTCTGCCAAAAGCACCATTTGCATGCATATCGTGTGGTTTTGCAGAAAACTGCGTCCGCGTCTACCAAAAGATGCATGCGCATGCTTAAAACGCGTTTTGGCACAAATCCATGTGCGGGTGCTAAAAAGAGCAGCATCGGCATGCTTTTCACGTCGTTTGGTAGAAATCCACACGCGCGTTCTGCAAAAAGCACCATTTGCATGCCTATCGTGTGGTTTTGCAGAAAACTGCGTCCGCGTCTACCAAAAGATGCATGCGCATGCTTAAAACGCGCTTTGGCACAAATCCATGTTCGGATGTTAAAAAGAGCAGCATCGGCATGCTTTTCACGTCGTTTGGTAGAAATCCACGCGCGCGTTCTGCCAAAAGCACCATTTGCATGCATATCGTGTGGTTTTGCAGAAAACTGCGTCCGCGTCTACCAAAAGATGCATGCGCATGCTTAAAACGCGTTTTGGCACAAATTCATGTGCGGGTGCTAAAAAGAGCAGCATCGGCATGCTTTTCACGTCGTTTGGTAGAAATCCACACGCGCGTTCTGCCAAAAGCACCATTTGCATGCCTATCGTGTGGTTTTGCAGAAAACTGCGTCCGCGTCTACCAAAAGATGCATGCGCATGCTTAAAACGCGTTTTGGCACAAATCCATGTGCGGGTGCTAAAAAGAGCAGCATCGGCATGCTTTTCACGTCGTTTGGTAGAAATCCACACGCGCGTTCTGCCAAAAGCACCATTTGCATGCCTATCGTGTGGTTTTGCAGAAAACTGCGTCCGCGTCTACCAAAAGATGCATGCGCATGCTTAAAACGCGCTTTGGCACAAATCCATGTGCGGATGTTAAAAAGAGCAGCATCGGCATGCTTTTCACGTCGTTTGGTAGAAATCCACACGCGCGTTCTGCCAAAAGCACCATTTGCATGCATATCGTGTGGTTTTGCAGAAAACTGCGTCCGCGTCTACCAAAAGATGCATGTGCATGCTAAAAACGCGTTTTGGCACAAATCCATGTGCGGATGTTAAAAAGAGCAGCATCGGCATGCTTTTCACGTCGTTTGGTAGAAATCCACACGCGCGTTCTGCCAAAAGCACCATTTGCATGCATATCGTGTGGTTTTGCAGAAAACTGCGTCCGCGTCTACCAAAAGATGCATGCGCATGCTTAAAACGCGCTTTGGCACAAATCCATGTGCGGGTGCTAAAAAGAGCAGCATCGGCATGCTTTTCACGTCGTTTGGTAGAAATCCACACGCGCGTTCTGCCAAAAGCACCATTTGCATGCCTATCGTGTGGTTTTGCAGAAAACTGCGTCCGCGTCTACCAAAACATGCATGCGCATGCTTAAAACGCGTTTTGGCACAAATCCATGTGCGGGTGCTAAAAAGAGCAGCATCGGCATGCTTTTCACGTCGTTTGGTAGAAATCCACACGCGCGTTCTGCCAAAAGCACCATTTGCATGCATATCGTGTGGTTTTGCAGAAAACTGCGTCCGCGTCTACCAAAAGATGCATGCGCATGCTTAAAACGCGTTTTGGCACAAATCCATGTGCGGGTGCTAAAAAGAGCAGCATCGGCATGCTTTTCACGTCGTTTGGTAGAAATCCACACGCGCGTTCTGCCAAAAGCACCATTTGCATGCATATCGTGTGGTTTTGCAGAAAACTGCGTCCGCGTCTACCAAAAGATGCATGCGCATGCTTAAAACGCGCTTTGGCACAAATCCATGTGCGGGTGCTAAAAAGAGCAGCATCGGCATGCTTTTCACGTCGTTTGGTAGAAATCCACACGCGCGTTCTGCCAAAAGCACCATTTGCATGCCTATCGTGTGGTTTTGCAGAAAACTGCGTCCGCGTCTACCAAAACATGCATGCGCATGCTTAAAACGCGTTTTGGCACAAATCCATGTGCGGGTGCTAAAAAGAGCAGCATCGGCATGCTTTTCACGTCGTTTGGTAGAAATCCACACGCGCGTTCTGCCAAAAGCACCATTTGCATGCATATCGTGTGGTTTTGCAGAAAACTGCGTCCGCGTCTACCAAAAGATGCATGTGCATGCTAAAAACGCGTTTTGGCACAAATCCATGTGCGGGTGCTAAAAAGAGCAGCATCGGCATGCTTTTCACGTCGTTTGGTAGAAATCCATGCGCGCGTTCTGCCAAAAGCACCATTTGCATGCCTATCGTGTGGTTTTGCAGAAAACTGCGTCCGCGTCTACCAAAAGATGAATGCGCATGCTTAAAACGCGTTTTGGCACAAATCCATGTGCGGATGTTAAAAAGAGCAGCATCGGCATGCTTTTCACGTCGTTTGGTAGAAATCCACGCGCGCGTTCTGCCAAAAGCACCATTTGCATGCATATCGTGTGGTTTTGCAGAAAACTGCGTCCGCGTCTACCAAAAGATGCATGCGCATGCTTAAAACGCGTTTTGGCACAAATCCATGTGCGGGTGCTAAAAAGAGCAGCATCGGCATGCTTTTCACGTCGTTTGGTAGAAATCCACACGCGCGTTCTGCAAAAAGCACCATTTGCATGCCTATCGTGTGGTTTTGCAGAAAACTGCGTCCGCGTCTACCAAAAGATGCATGCGCATGCTTAAAACGCGCTTTGGCACAAATCCATGTGCGGATGTTAAAAAGAGCAGCATCGGCATGCTTTTCACGTCGTTTGGTAGAAATCCACGCGCGCGTTCTGCCAAAAGCACCATTTGCATGCATATCGTGTGGTTTTGCAGAAAACTGCGTCCGCGTCTACCAAAAGATGCATGCGCATGCTTAAAACGCGTTTTGGCACAAATCCATGTGCGGGTGCTAAAAAGAGCAGCATCGGCATGCTTTTCACGTCGTTTGGTAGAAATCCACACGCGCGTTCTGCCAAAAGCACCATTTTCATGCATATCGTGTGGTTTTGCAGAAAACTGCGTCCGCGTCTACCAAAAGATGCATGTGCATGCTAAAAACGCGTTTTGGCACAAATCCATGTGCGGGTGCTAAAAAGAGCAGCATCGGCATGCTTTTCACGTCGTTTGGTAGAAATCCACGCGCGCGTTCTGCCAAAAGCACCATTTGCATGCCTATCGTGTGGTTTTGCAGAAAACTGCGTCCGCGTCTACCAAAAGATGCATGCGCATGCTTAAAACGCGTTTTGGCACAAATCCATGTGCGGATGTTAAAAAGAGCAGCATCGGCATGCTTTTCACGTCGTTTGGTAGAAATCCACGCGCGCGTTCTGCCAAAAGCACCATTTGCATGCATATCGTGTGGTTTTGCAGAAAACTGCGTCCGCGTCTACCAAAAGATGCATGCGCATGCTTAAAACGCGTTTTGGCACAAATCCATGTGCGGGTGCTAAAAGAGCAGCATCGGCATGCTTTTCACGTCGTTTGGTAGAAATCCACACGCGCGTTCTGCCAAAAGCACCATTTGCATGCCTATCGTGTGGTTTTGCAGAAAACTGCGTCCGCGTCTACCAAAAGATGCATGCGCATGCTTAAAACGCGCTTTGGCACAAATCCATGTGCGGATGTTAAAAAGAGCAGCATCGGCATGCTTTTCACGTCGTTTGGTAGAAATCCACGCGCGCGTTCTGCCAAAAGCACCATTTGCATGCATATCGTGTGGTTTTGCAGAAAACTGCGTCCGCGTCTACCAAAAGATGCATGCGCATGCTTAAAACGCGTTTTGGCACAAATCCATGTGCGGGTGCTAAAAAGAGCAGCATCGGCATGCTTTTCACGTCGTTTGGTAGAAATCCACACGCGCGTTCTGCCAAAAGCACCATTTGCATGCATATCGTGTGGTTTTGCAGAAAACTGCGTCCGCGTCTACCAAAATATGCATGCGCATGCTTAAAACGCGCTTTGGCACAAATCCATGTGCGGGTGCTAAAAAGAGCAGCATCGGCATGCTTTTCACGTCGTTTGGTAGAAATCCACACGCGCGTTCTGCCAAAAGCACCATTTGCATGCCTATCGTGTGGTTTTGCAGAAAACTGCGTCCGCGTCTACCAAAAGATGCATGCGCATGCTTAAAACGCGTTTTGGCACAAATCCATGTGCGGGTGCTAAAAAGAGCAGCATCGGCATGCTTTTCACGTCGTTTGGTAGAAATCCACACGCGCGTTCTGCCAAAAGCACCATTTGCATGCATATCGTGTGGTTTTGCAGAAAACTGCGTCCGCGTCTACCAAAAGATGCATGTGCATGCTAAAAACGCGTTTTGGCACAAATCCATGTGCGGGTGCTAAAAAGAGCAGCATCGGCATGCTTTTCACGTCGTTTGGTAGAAATCCATGCGCGCGTTCTGCCAAAAGCACCATTTGCATGCCTATCGTGTGGTTTTGCAGAAAACTGCGTCCGCGTCTACCAAAAGATGCATGCGCATGCTTAAAACGCGTTTTGGCACAAATCCATGTGCGGATGTTAAAAAGAGCAGCATCGGCATGCTTTTCACGTCGTTTGGTAGAAATCCACGCGCGCGTTCTGCCAAAAGCACCATTTGCATGCATATCGTGTGGTTTTGCAGAAAACTGCGTCCGCGTCTACCAAAAGATGCATGCGCATGCTTAAAACGCGTTTTGGCACAAATCCATGTGCGGGTGCTAAAAAGAGCAGCATCGGCATGCTTTTCACGTCGTTTGGTAGAAATCCACACGCGCGTTCTGCAAAAAGCACCATTTGCATGCCTATCGTGTGGTTTTGCAGAAAACTGCGTCCGCGTCTACCAAAAGATGCATGCGCATGCTTAAAACGCGCTTTGGCACAAATCCATGTTCGGATGTTAAAAAGAGCAGCATCGGCATGCTTTTCACGTCGTTTGGTAGAAATCCACGCGCGCGTTCTGCCAAAAGCACCATTTGCATGCATATCGTGTGGTTTTGCAGAAAACTGCGTCCGCGTCTACCAAAAGATGCATGCGCATGCTTAAAACGCGTTTTGCACAAATTCATGTGCGGGTGCTAAAAAGAGCAGCATCGGCATGCTTTTCACGTCGTTTGGTAGAAATCCACACGCGCGTTCTGCCAAAAGCACCATTTGCATGCCTATCGTGTGGTTTTGCAGAAAACTGCGTCCGCGTCTACCAAAAGATGCATGCGCATGCTTAAAACGCGTTTTGGCACAAATCCATGTGCGGGTGCTAAAAAGAGCAGCATCGGCATGCTTTTCACGTCGTTTGGTAGAAATCCACACGCGCGTTCTGCCAAAAGCACCATTTGCATGCCTATCGTGTGGTTTTGCAGAAAACTGCGTCCGCGTCTACCAAAAGATGCATGCGCATGCTTAAAACGCGCTTTGGCACAAATCCATGTGCGGATGTTAAAAAGAGCAGCATCGGCATGCTTTTCACGTCGTTTGGTAGAAATCCACACGCGCGTTCTGCCAAAAGCACCATTTGCATGCATATCGTGTGGTTTTGCAGAAAACTGCGTCCGCGTCTACCAAAAGATGCATGTGCATGCTAAAAACGCGTTTTGGCACAAATCCATGTGCGGATGTTAAAAAGAGCAGCATCGGCATGCTTTTCACGTCGTTTGGTAGAAATCCACACGCGCGTTCTGCCAAAAGCACCATTTGCATGCATATCGTGTGGTTTTGCAGAAAACTGCGTCCGCGTCTACCAAAAGATGCATGCGCATGCTTAAAACGCGCTTTGGCACAAATCCATGTGCGGGTGCTAAAAAGAGCAGCATCGGCATGCTTTTCACGTCGTTTGGTAGAAATCCACACGCGCGTTCTGCCAAAAGCACCATTTGCATGCCTATCGTGTGGTTTTGCAGAAAACTGCGTCCGCGTCTACCAAAACATGCATGCGCAGGCTTAAAACGCGTTTTGGCACAAATCCATGTGCGGGTGCTAAAAAGAGCAGCATCGGCATGCTTTTCACGTCGTTTGGTAGAAATCCACACGCGCGTTCTGCCAAAAGCACCATTTGCATGCATATCGTGTGGTTTTGCAGAAAACTGCGTCCGCGTCTACCAAAAGATGCATGTGCATGCTAAAAACGCGTTTTGGCACAAATCCATGTGCGGGTGCTAAAAAGAGCAGCATCGGCATGCTTTTCACGTCGTTTGGTAGAAATCCATGCGCGCGTTCTGCCAAAAGCACCATTTGCATGCCTATCGTGTGGTTTTGCAGAAAACTGCGTCCGCGTCTACCAAAAGATGCATGCGCATGCTTAAAACGCGTTTTGGCACAAATCCATGTGCGGATGTTAAAAAGAGCAGCATCGGCATGCTTTTCACGTCGTTTGGTAGAAATCCACGCGCGCGTTCTGCCAAAAGCACCATTTGCATGCATATCGTGTGGTTTTGCAGAAAACTGCGTCCGCGTCTACCAAAAGATGCATGCGCATGCTTAAAACGCGTTTTGGCACAAATCCTTGTGCGGGTGCTAAAAAGAGCAGCATCGGCATGCTTTTCACGTCGTTTGGTAGAAATCCACACGCTCGTTCTGCAAAAAGCACCATTTGCATGCCTATCGTGTGGTTTTGCAGAAAACTGCGTCCGCGTCTACCAAAAGATGCATGCGCATGCTTAAAACGCGCTTTGGCACAAATCCATGTGCGGATGTTAAAAAGAGCAGCATCGGCATGCTTTTCACGTCGTTTGGTAGAAATCCACGCGCGCGTTCTGCCAAAAGCACCATTTGCATGCCTATCGTGTGGTTTTGCAGAAAACTGCGTCCGCGTCTACCAAAAGATGCATGCGCATGCTTAAAACGCGCTTTGGCACAAATCCATGTGCGGATGTTAAAAAGAGCAGCATCGGCATGCTTTTCACGTCGTTTGGTAGAAATCCACACGCGCGTTCTGCCAAAAGCACCATTTGCATGCATATCGTGTGGTTTTGCAGAAAACTGCGTCCGCGTCTACCAAAAGATGCATGCGCATGCTAAAAACGCGTTTTGGCACAAATCCATGTGCGGATGTTAAAAAGAGCAGCATCGGCATGCTTTTCACGTCGTTTGGTAGAAATCCACACGCGCGTTCTGCAAAAAGCACCATTTGCATGCCTATCGTGTGGTTTTGCAGAAAACTGCGTCCGCGTCTACCAAAAGATGCATGCGCATGCTTAAAACGCGCTTTGGCACAAATCCATGTTCGGATGTTAAAAAGAGCAGCATCGGCATGCTTTTCACGTCGTTTGGTAGAAATCCACGCGCGCGTTCTGCCAAAAGCACCATTTGCATGCATATCGTGTGGTTTTGCAGAAAACTGCGTCCGCGTCTACCAAAAGATGCATGCGCATGCTTAAAACGCGTTTTGGCACAAATTCATGTGCGGGTGCTAAAAAGAGCAGCATCGGCATGCTTTTCACGTCGTTTGGTAGAAATCCACACGCGCGTTCTGCCAAAAGCACCATTTGCATGCCTATCGTGTGGTTTTGCAGAAAACTGCGTCCGCGTCTACCAAAAGATGCATGCGCATGCTTAAAACGCGTTTTGGCACAAATCCATGTGCGGGTGCTAAAAAGAGCAGCATCGGCATGCTTTTCACGTCGTTTGGTAGAAATCCACACGCGCGTTCTGCCAAAAGCACCATTTGCATGCCTATCGTGTGGTTTTGCAGAAAACTGCGTCCGCGTCTACCAAAAGATGCATGCGCATGCTTAAAACGCGCTTTGGCACAAATCCATGTGCGGATGTTAAAAAGAGCAGCATCGGCATGCTTTTCACGTCGTTTGGTAGAAATCCACACGCGCGTTCTGCCAAAAGCACCATTTGCATGCATATCGTGTGGTTTTGCAGAAAACTGCGTCCGCGTCTACCAAAAGATGCATGTGCATGCTAAAAACGCGTTTTGGCACAAATCCATGTGCGGATGTTAAAAAGAGCAGCATCGGCATGCTTTTCACGTCGTTTGGTAGAAATCCACACGCGCGTTCTGCCAAAAGCACCATTTGCATGCATATCGTGTGGTTTTGCAGAAAACTGCGTCCGCGTCTACCAAAAGATGCATGCGCATGCTTAAAACGCGCTTTGGCACAAATCCATGTGCGGGTGCTAAAAAGAGCAGCATCGGCATGCTTTTCACGTCGTTTGGTAGAAATCCACACGCGCGTTCTGCCAAAAGCACCATTTGCATGCCTATCGTGTGGTTTTGCAGAAAACTGCGTCCGCGTCTACCAAAACATGCATGCGCAGGCTTAAAACGCGTTTTGGCACAAATCCATGTGCGGGTGCTAAAAAGAGCAGCATCGGCATGCTTTTCACGTCGTTTGGTAGAAATCCACACGCGCGTTCTGCCAAAAGCACCATTTGCATGCATATCGTGTGGTTTTGCAGAAAACTGCGTCCGCGTCTACCAAAAGATGCATGTGCATGCTAAAAACGCGTTTTGGCACAAATCCATGTGCGGGTGCTAAAAAGAGCAGCATCGGCATGCTTTTCACGTCGTTTGGTAGAAATCCATGCGCGCGTTCTGCCAAAAGCACCATTTGCATGCCTATCGTGTGGTTTTGCAGAAAACTGCGTCCGCGTCTACCAAAAGATGCATGCGCATGCTTAAAACGCGTTTTGGCACAAATCCATGTGCGGATGTTAAAAAGAGCAGCATCGGCATGCTTTTCACGTCGTTTGGTAGAAATCCACGCGCGCGTTCTGCCAAAAGCACCATTTGCATGCATATCGTGTGGTTTTGCAGAAAACTGCGTCCGCGTCTACCAAAAGATGCATGCGCATGCTTAAAACGCGTTTTGGCACAAATCCTTGTGCGGGTGCTAAAAAGAGCAGCATCGGCATGCTTTTCACGTCGTTTGGTAGAAATCCACACGCGCGTTCTGCAAAAAGCACCATTTGCATGCCTATCGTGTGGTTTTGCAGAAAACTGCGTCCGCGTCTACCAAAAGATGCATGCGCATGCTTAAAACGCGCTTTGGCACAAATCCATGTGCGGATGTTAAAAAGAGCAGCATCGGCATGCTTTTCACGTCGTTTGGTAGAAATCCACGCGCGCGTTCTGCCAAAAGCACCATTTGCATGCCTATCGTGTGGTTTTGCAGAAAACTGCGTCCGCGTCTACCAAAAGATGCATGCGCATGCTTAAAACGCGCTTTGGCACAAATCCATGTGCGGGTGCTAAAAAGAGCAGCATCGGCATGCTTTTCACGTCGTTTGGTAGAAATCCACACGCGCGTTCTGCCAAAAGCACCATTTGCATGCCTATCGTGTGGTTTTGCAGAAAACTGCGTCCGCGTCTACCAAAACATGCATGCGCAGGCTTAAAACGCGTTTTGGCACAAATCCATGTGCGGGTGCTAAAAAGAGCAGCATCGGCATGCTTTTCACGTCGTTTGGTAGAAATCCACACGCGCGTTCTGCCAAAAGCACCATTTGCATGCATATCGTGTGGTTTTGCAGAAAACTGCGTCCGCGTCTACCAAAAGATGCATGTGCATGCTAAAAACGCGTTTTGGCACAAATCCATGTGCGGGTGCTAAAAAGAGCAGCATCGGCATGCTTTTCACGTCGTTTGGTAGAAATCCATGCGCGCGTTCTGCCAAAAGCACCATTTGCATGCCTATCGTGTGGTTTTGCAGAAAACTGCGTCCGCGTCTACCAAAAGATGCATGCGCATGCTTAAAACGCGTTTTGGCACAAATCCATGTGCGGATGTTAAAAAGAGCAGCATCGGCATGCTTTTCACGTCGTTTGGTAGAAATCCACGCGCGCGTTCTGCCAAAAGCACCATTTGCATGCATATCGTGTGGTTTTGCAGAAAACTGCGTCCGCGTCTACCAAAAGATGCATGCGCATGCTTAAAACGCGTTTTGGCACAAATCCTTGTGCGGGTGCTAAAAAGAGCAGCATCGGCATGCTTTTCACGTCGTTTGGTAGAAATCCACACGCGCGTTCTGCAAAAAGCACCATTTGCATGCCTATCGTGTGGTTTTGCAGAAAACTGCGTCCGCGTCTACCAAAAGATGCATGCGCATGCTTAAAACGCGCTTTGGCACAAATCCATGTGCGGATGTTAAAAAGAGCAGCATCGGCATGCTTTTCACGTCGTTTGGTAGAAATCCACGCGCGCGTTCTGCCAAAAGCACCATTTGCATGCCTATCGTGTGGTTTTGCAGAAAACTGCGTCCGCGTCTACCAAAAGATGCATGCGCATGCTTAAAACGCGCTTTGGCACAAATCCATGTGCGGATGTTAAAAAGAGCAGCATCGGCATGCTTTTCACGTCGTTTGGTAGAAATCCACACGCGCGTTCTGCCAAAAGCACCATTTGCATGCATATCGTGTGGTTTTGCAGAAAACTGCGTCCGCGTCTACCAAAAGATGCATGCGCATGCTAAAAACGCGTTTTGGCACAAATCCATGTGCGGATGTTAAAAAGAGCAGCATCGGCATGCTTTTCACGTCGTTTGGTAGAAATCCACACGCGCGTTCTGCCAAAAGCACCATTTGCATGCATATCGTGTGGTTTTGCAGAAAACTGCGTCCGCGTCTACCAAAAGATGCATGTGCATGCTAAAAACGCGTTTTGGCACAAATCCATGTGCGGATGTTAAAAAGAGCAGCATCGGCATGCTTTTCACGTCGTTTGGTAGAAATCCACACGCGCGTTCTGCCAAAAGCACCATTTGCATGCATATCGTGTGGTTTTGCAGAAAACTGCGTCCGCGTCTACCAAAAGATGCATGTGCATGCTAAAAACGCGTTTTGGCACAAATCCATGTGCGGATGTTAAAAAGAGCAGCATCGGCATGCTTTTCACGTCGTTTGGTAGAAATCCACACGCGCGTTCTGCCAAAAGCACCATTTGCATGCATATCGTGTGGTTTTGCAGAAAACTGCGTCCGCGTCTACCAAAAGATGCATGTGCATGCTAAAAACGCGTTTTGGCACAAATCCATGTGCGGATGTTAAAAAGAGCAGCATCGGCATGCTTTTCACGTCGTTTGGTAGAAATCCACGCGCGCGTTCTGCCAAAAGCACCATTTGCATGCATATCGTGTGGTTTTGCAGAAAACTGCGTCCGCGTCTACCAAAAGATGCATGCGCATGCTTAAAACGCGTTTTGGCACAAATCCATGTGCGGGTGCTAAAAAGAGCAGCATCGGCATGCTTTTCACGTCGTTTGGTAGAAATCCACACGCGCGTTCTGCCAAAAGCACCATTTGCATGCCTATCGTGTGGTTTTGCAGAAAACTGCGTCCGCGTCTACCAAAAGATGCATGCGCATGCTTAAAACGCGCTTTGGCACAAATCCATGTGCGGATGTTAAAAAGAGCAGCATCGGCATGCTTTTCACGTCGTTTGGTAGAAATCCACGCGCGCGTTCTGCCAAAAGCACCATTTGCATGCATATCGTGTGGTTTTGCAGAAAACTGCGTCCGCGTCTACCAAAAGATGCATGCGCATGCTTAAAACGCGTTTTGGCACAAATCCATGTGCGGGTGCTAAAAAGAGCAGCATCGGCATGCTTTTCACGTCGTTTGGTAGAAATCCACACGCGCGTTCTGCAAAAAGCACCATTTGCATGCCTATCGTGTGGTTTTGCAGAAAACTGCGTCTACCAAAAGATGCATGCGCATGCTTAAAACGCGTTTTGGCACAAATCCATGTGCGGATGTTAAAAAGAGCAGCATCTGCATGCTTTTCACGTCGTTTGGTAGAAATCCACGCGCGCGTTCTGCCAAAAGCACCATTTGCATGCATATCGTGTGGTTTTGCAGAAAACTGCGTCCGCGTCTACCAAAAGATGCATGCGCATGCTTAAAACGCGCTTTGGCACAAATCCATGTGCGGGTGCTAAAAAGAGCAGCATCGGCATGCTTTTCACGTCGTTTGGTAGAAATCCACACGCGCGTTCTGCCAAAAGCACCATTTGCATGCCTATCGTGTGGTTTTGCAGAAAACTGCGTCCGCGTCTACCAAAACATGCATGCGCATGCTTAAAACGCGCTTTGGCACAAATCCATGTGCGCATGTTAAAAAGAGCAGCATCGGCATGCTTTTCACGTCGTTTGGTAGAAATCCACACGCGCGTTCTGCAAAAAGCACCATTTGCATGCCTATCGTGTGGTTTTGCAGAAAACTGCGTCTACCAAAAGATGCATGCGCATGCTTAAAACGCGTTTTGGCACAAATCCATGTGCGGATGTTAAAAAGAGCAGCATCGGCATGCTTTTCACGTCGTTTGGTAGAAATCCACACGCGCGTTCTGCCAAAAGCACCATTTGCATGCATATCGTGTGGTTTTGCAGAAAACTGCGTCCGCGTCTACCAAAAGATGCATGCGCATGCTTAAAACGCGCTTTGGCACAAATCCATGTGCGGGTGCTAAAAAGAGCAGCATCGGCATGCTTTTCACGTCGTTTGGTAGAAATCCACACGCGCGTTCTGCCAAAAGCACCATTTGCATGCCTATCGTGTGGTTTTGCAGAAAACTGCGTCCGCGTCTACCAAAACATGCATGCGCATGCTTAAAACGCGTTTTGGCACAAATCCATGTGCGGGTGCTAAAAAGAGCAGCATCGGCATGCTTTTCACGTCGTTTGGTAGAAATCCACACGCGCGTTCTGCCAAAAGCACCATTTGCATGCATATCGTGTGGTTTTGCAGAAAACTGCGTCCGCGTCTACCAAAAGATGCATGTGCATGCTAAAAACGCGTTTTGGCACAAATCCATGTGCGGGTGCTAAAAAGAGCAGCATCGGCATGCTTTTCACGTCGTTTGGTAGAAATCCATGCGCGCGTTCTGCCAAAAGCACCATTTGCATGCCTATCGTGTGGTTTTGCAGAAAACTGCGTCCGCGTCTACCAAAAGATGAATGCGCATGCTTAAAACGCGTTTTGGCACAAATCCATGTGCGGATGTTAAAAAGAGCAGCATCGGCATGCTTTTCACGTCGTTTGGTAGAAATCCACGCGCGCGTTCTGCCAAAAGCACCATTTGCATGCATATCGTGTGGTTTTGCAGAAAACTGCGTCCGCGTCTACCAAAAGATGCATGCGCATGCTTAAAACGCGTTTTGGCACAAATCCATGTGCGGGTGCTAAAAAGAGCAGCATCGGCATGCTTTTCACGTCGTTTGGTAGAAATCCACACGCGCGTTCTGCAAAAAGCACCATTTGCATGCCTATCGTGTGGTTTTGCAGAAAACTGCGTCCGCGTCTACCAAAAGATGCATGCGCATGCTTAAAACGCGCTTTGGCACAAATCCATGTGCGGATGTTAAAAAGAGCAGCATCGGCATGCTTTTCACGTCGTTTGGTAGAAATCCACGCGCGCGTTCTGCCAAAAGCACCATTTGCATGCATATCGTGTGGTTTTGCAGAAAACTGCGTCCGCGTCTACCAAAAGATGCATGCGCATGCTTAAAACGCGTTTTGGCACAAATCCATGTGCGGGTGCTAAAAAGAGCAGCATCGGCATGCTTTTCACGTCGTTTGGTAGAAATCCACACGCGCGTTCTGCCAAAAGCACCATTTGCATGCCTATCGTGTGGTTTTGCAGAAAACTGCGTCCGCGTCTACCAAAAGATGCATGCGCATGCTTAAAACGCGCTTTGGCACAAATCCATGTGCGGATGTTAAAAAGAGCAGCATCGGCATGCTTTTCACGTCGTTTGGTAGAAATCCACACGCGCGTTCTGCCAAAAGCACCATTTGCATGCATATCGTGTGGTTTTGCAGAAAACTGCGTCCGCGTCTACCAAAAGATGCATGTGCATGCTAAAAACGCGTTTTGGCACAAATCCATGTGCGGGTGCTAAAAAGAGCAGCATCGGCATGCTTTTCACGTCGTTTGGTAGAAATCCACACGCGCGTTCTGCCAAAAGCACCATTTGCATGCATATCGTGTGGTTTTGCAGAAAACTGCGTCCGCGTCTACCAAAAGATGCATGTGCATGCTAAAAACGCGTTTTGGCACAAATCCATGTGCGGGTGCTAAAAAGAGCAGCATCGGCATGCTTTTCACGTCGTTTGGTAGAAATCCATGCGCGCGTTCTGCCAAAAGCACCATTTGCATGCCTATCGTGTGGTTTTGCAGAAAACTGCGTCCGCGTCTACCAAAAGATGAATGCGCATGCTTAAAACGCGTTTTGGCACAAATCCATGTGCGGATGTTAAAAAGAGCAGCATCGGCATGCTTTTCACGTCGTTTGGTAGAAATCCACGCGCGCGTTCTGCCAAAAGCACCATTTGCATGCATATCGTGTGGTTTTGCAGAAAACTGCGTCCGCGTCTACCAAAAGATGCATGCGCATGCTTAAAACGCGTTTTGGCACAAATCCATGTGCGGGTGCTAAAAAGAGCAGCATCGGCATCCTTTTCACGTCGTTTGGTAGAAATCCACACGCGCGTTCTGCAAAAAGCACCATTTGCATGCCTATCGTGTGGTTTTGCAGAAAACTGCGTCCGCGTCTACCAAAAGATGCATGCGCATGCTTAAAACGCGCTTTGGCACAAATCCATGTGCGGATGTTAAAAAGAGCAGCATCGGCATGCTTTTCACGTCGTTTGGTAGAAATCCACGCGCGCGTTCTGCCAAAAGCACCATTTGCATGCATATCGTGTGGTTTTGCAGAAAACTGCGTCCGCGTCTACCAAAAGATGCATGCGCATGCTTAAAACGCGTTTTGGCACAAATCCATGTGCGGGTGCTAAAAAGAGCAGCATCGGCATGCTTTTCACGTCGTTTGGTAGAAATCCACACGCGCGTTCTGCCAAAAACACCATTTGCATGCCTATCGTGTGGTTTTGCAGAAAACTGCGTCCGCGTCTACCAAAAGATGCATGCGCATGCTTAAAACGCGCTTTGGCACAAATCCATGTGCGGATGTTAAAAAGAGCAGCATCGGCATGCTTTTCACGTCGTTTGGTAGAAATCCACACGCGCGTTCTGCCAAAAGCACCATTTGCATGCATATCGTGTGGTTTTGCAGAAAACTGCGTCCGCGTCTACCAAAAGATGCATGTGCATGCTAAAAACGCGTTTTGGCACAAATCCATGTGCGGATGTTAAAAAGAGCAGCATCGGCATGCTTTTCACGTCGTTTGGTAGAAATCCACACGCGCGTTCTGCCAAAAGCACCATTTGCATGCATATCGTGTGGTTTTGCAGAAAACTGCGTCCGCGTCTACCAAAAGATGCATGTGCATGCTAAAAACGCGTTTTGGCACAAATCCATGTGCGGGTGCTAAAAAGAGCAGCATCGGCATGCTTTTCACGTCGTTTGGTAGAAATCCACACGCGCGTTCTGCCAAAAGCACCATTTGCATGCATATCGTGTGGTTTTGCAGAAAACTGCGTCCGCGTCTACCAAAAGATGCATGTGCATGCTAAAAACGCGTTTTGGCACAAATCCATGTGCGGATGTTAAAAAGAGCAGCATCGGCATGCTTTTCACGTCGTTTGGTAGAAATCCACACGCGCGTTCTGCCAAAAGCACCATTTTCATGCATATCGTGTGGTTTTGCAGAAAACTGCGTCCGCGTCTACCAAAAGATGCATGTGCATGCTAAAAACGCGTTTTGGCACAAATCCATGTGCGGGTGCTAAAAAGAGCAGCATCGGCATGCTTTTCACGTCGTTTGGTAGAAATCCACGCGCGCGTTCTGCCAAAAGCACCATTTGCATGCCTATCGTGTGGTTTTGCAGAAAACTGCGTCCGCGTCTACCAAAAGATGCATGCGCATGCTTAAAACGCGTTTTGGCACAAATCCATGTGCGGATGTTAAAAAGAGCAGCATCGGCATGCTTTTCACGTCGTTTGGTAGAAATCCACGCGCGCGTTCTGCCAAAAGCACCATTTGCATGCATATCGTGTGGTTTTGCAGAAAACTGCGTCCGCGTCTACCAAAAGATGCATGCGCATGCTTAAAACGCGTTTTGGCACAAATCCATGTGCGGGTGCTAAAAAGAGCAGCATCGGCATGCTTTTCACGTCGTTTGGTAGAAATCCACACGCGCGTTCTGCCAAAAGCACCATTTGCATGCCTATCGTGTGGTTTTGCAGAAAACTGCGTCCGCGTCTACCAAAAGATGCATGCGCATGCTTAAAACGCGCTTTGGCACAAATCCATGTGCGGATGTTAAAAAGAGCAGCATCGGCATGCTTTTCACGTCGTTTGGTAGAAATCCACGCGCGCGTTCTGCCAAAAGCACCATTTTCATGCATATCGTGTGGTTTTGCAGAAAACTGCGTCCGCGTCTACCAAAAGATGCATGCGCATGCTTAAAACGCGTTTTGGCACAAATCCATGTGCGGGTGCTAAAAAGAGCAGCATCGGCATGCTTTTCACGTCGTTTGGTAGAAATCCACACGCGCGTTCTGCCAAAAGCACCATTTGCATGCATATCGTGTGGTTTTGCAGAAAACTGCGTCCGCGTCTACCAAAAGATGCATGCGCATGCTTAAAACGCGCTTTGGCACAAATCCATGTGCGGGTGCTAAAAAGAGCAGCATCGGCATGCTTTTCACGTCGTTTGGTAGAAATCCACACGCGCGTTCTGCCAAAAGCACCATTTGCATGCCTATCGTGTGGTTTTGCAGAAAACTGCGTCCGCGTCTACCAAAAGATGCATGCGCATGCTTAAAACGCGTTTTGGCACAAATCCATGTGCGGGTGCTAAAAAGAGCAGCATCGGCATGCTTTTCACGTCGTTTGGTAGAAATCCACACGCGCGTTCTGCCAAAAGCACCATTTGCATGCATATCGTGTGGTTTTGCAGAAAACTGCGTCCGCGTCTACCAAAAGATGCATGTGCATGCTAAAAACGCGTTTTGGCACAAATCCATGTGCGGGTGCTAAAAAGAGCAGCATCGGCATGCTTTTCACGTCGTTTGGTAGAAATCCATGCGCGCGTTCTGCCAAAAGCACCATTTGCATGCCTATCGTGTGGTTTTGCAGAAAACTGCGTCCGCGTCTACCAAAAGATGCATGCGCATGCTTAAAACGCGTTTTGGCACAAATCCATGTGCGGATGTTAAAAAGAGCAGCATCGGCATGCTTTTCACGTCGTTTGGTAGAAATCCACGCGCGCGTTCTGCCAAAAGCACCATTTGCATGCATATCGTGTGGTTTTGCAGAAAACTGCGTCCGCGTCTACCAAAAGATGCATGCGCATGCTTAAAACGCGTTTTGGCACAAATCCATGTGCGGGTGCTAAAAAGAGCAGCATCGGCATGCTTTTCACGTCGTTTGGTAGAAATCCACACGCGCGTTCTGCAAAAAGCACCATTTGCATGCCTATCGTGTGGTTTTGCAGAAAACTGCGTCCGCGTCTACCAAAAGATGCATGCGCATGCTTAAAACGCGCTTTGGCACAAATCCATGTTCGGATGTTAAAAAGAGCAGCATCGGCATGCTTTTCACGTCGTTTGGTAGAAATCCACGCGCGCGTTCTGCCAAAAGCACCATTTGCATGCATATCGTGTGGTTTTGCAGAAAACTGCGTCCGCGTCTACCAAAAGATGCATGCGCATGCTTAAAACGCGTTTTGGCACAAATTCATGTGCGGGTGCTAAAAAGAGCAGCATCGGCATGCTTTTCACGTCGTTTGGTAGAAATCCACACGCGCGTTCTGCCAAAAGCACCATTTGCATGCCTATCGTGTGGTTTTGCAGAAAACTGCGTCCGCGTCTACCAAAAGATGCATGCGCATGCTTAAAACGCGTTTTGGCACAAATCCATGTGCGGGTGCTAAAAAGAGCAGCATCGGCATGCTTTTCACGTCGTTTGGTAGAAATCCACACGCGCGTTCTGCCAAAAGCACCATTTGCATGCCTATCGTGTGGTTTTGCAGAAAACTGCGTCCGCGTCTACCAAAAGATGCATGCGCATGCTTAAAACGCGCTTTGGCACAAATCCATGTGCGGATGTTAAAAAGAGCAGCATCGGCATGCTTTTCACGTCGTTTGGTAGAAATCCACACGCGCGTTCTGCCAAAAGCACCATTTGCATGCATATCGTGTGGTTTTGCAGAAAACTGCGTCTACCAAAAGATGCATGTGCATGCTAAAAACGCGTTTTGGCACAAATCCATGGGCGGATGTTAAAAAGAGCAGCGTCGGCATGCTTTTCACGTCGTTTGGTAGAAATCCACACGCGCGTTCTGCCAAAAGCACCATTTGCATGCATATCGTGTGGTTTTGCAGAAAACTGCGTCCGCGTCTACCAAAAGATGCATGTGCATGCTAAAAACGCGTTTTGGCACAAATCCATGTGCGGGTGCTAAAAAGAGCAGCATCGGCATGCTTTTCACGTCGTTTGGTAGAAATCCATGCGCGCGTTCTGCCAAAAGCACCATTTGCATGCCTATCGTGTGGTTTTGCAGAAAACTGCGTCCGCGTCTACCAAAAGATGCATGCGCATGCTTAAAACGCGTTTTGGCACAAATCCATGTGCGGATGTTAAAAAGAGCAGCATCGGCATGCTTTTCACGTCGTTTGGTAGAAATCCACGCGCGCGTTCTGCCAAAAGCACCATTTGCATGCATATCGTGTGGTTTTGCAGAAAACTGCGTCCGCGTCTACCAAAAGATGCATGCGCATGCTTAAAACGCGTTTTGGCACAAATCCATGTACGGGTGCTAAAAAGAGCAGCATCGGCATGCTTTTCACGTCGTTTGGTAGAAATCCACACGCGCGTTCTGCAAAAAGCACCATTTGCATGCCTATCGTGTGGTTTTGCAGAAAACTGCGTCCGCGTCTACCAAAAGATGCATGCGCATGCTTAAAACGCGTTTTGGCACAAATCCATGTGCGGGTGCTAAAAAGAGCAGCATCGGCATGCTTTTCACGTCGTTTGGTAGAAATCCACACGCGCGTTCTGCCAAAAGCACCATTTGCATGCCTATCGTGTGGTTTTGCAGAAAACTGCGTCCGCGTCTACCAAAAGATGCATGCGCATGCTTAAAACGCGTTTTGGCACAAATCCATGTGCGGGTGCTAAAAAGAGCAGCATCGGCATGCTTTTCACGTCGTTTGGTAGAAATCCACACGCGCGTTCTGCAAAAAGCACCATTTGCATGCCTATCGTGTGGTTTTGCAGAAAACTGCGTCCGCGTCTACCAAAAGATGCATGCGCATGCTTAAAACGCGCTTTGGCACAAATCCATGTGCGGATGTTAAAAAGAGCAGCATCGGCATGCTTTTCACGTCGTTTGGTAGAAATCCACGCGCGCGTTCTGCCAAAAGCACCATTTGCATGCATATCGTGTGGTTTTGCAGAAAACTGCGTCCGCGTCTACCAAAAGATGCATGCGCATGCTTAAAACGCGTTTTGGCACAAATCCATGTGCGGGTGCTAAAAAGAGCAGCATCGGCATGCTTTTCACGTCGTTTGGTAGAAATCCACACGCGCGTTCTGCCAAAAGCACCATTTGCATGCCTATCGTGTGGTTTTGCAGAAAACTGCGTCCGCGTCTACCAAAAGATGCATGCGCATGCTTAAAACGCGCTTTGGCACAAATCCATGTGCGGATGTTAAAAAGAGCAGCATCGGCATGCTTTTCACGTCGTTTGGTAGAAATCCACACGCGCGTTCTGCCAAAAGCACCATTTGCATGCATATCGTGTGGTTTTGCAGAAAACTGCGTCCGCGTCTACCAAAAGATGCATGTGCATGCTAAAAACGCGTTTTGGCACAAATCCATGTGCGGATGTTAAAAAGAGCAGCATCGGCATGCTTTTCACGTCGTTTGGTAGAAATCCACACGCGCGTTCTGCCAAAAGCACCATTTGCATGCATATCGTGTGGTTTTGCAGAAAACTGCGTCCGCGTCTACCAAAAGATGCATGTGCATGCTAAAAACGCGTTTTGGCACAAATCCATGTGCGGGTGCTAAAAAGAGCAGCATCGGCATGCTTTTCACGTCGTTTGGTAGAAATCCACACGCGCGTTCTGCCAAAAGCACCATTTGCATGCCTATCGTGTGGTTTTGCAGAAAACTGCGTCCGCGTCTACCAAAAGATGCATGCGCATGCTTAAAACGCGCTTTGGCACAAATCCATGTGCGGATGTTAAAAAGAGCAGCATCGGCATGCTTTTCACGTCGTTTGGTAGAAATCCACACGCGCGTTCTGCCAAAAGCACCATTTGCATGCATATCGTGTGGTTTTGCAGAAAACTGCGTCCGCGTCTACCAAAAGATGCATGTGCATGCTAAAAACGCGTTTTGGCACAAATCCATGTGCGGATGTTAAAAAGAGCAGCATCGGCATGCTTTTCACGTCGTTTGGTAGAAATCCACACGCGCGTTCTGCCAAAAGCACCATTTTCATGCATATCGTGTGGTTTTGCAGAAAACTGCGTCCGCGTCTACCAAAAGATGCATGTGCATGCTAAAAACGCGTTTTGGCACAAATCCATGTGCGGGTGCTAAAAAGAGCAGCATCGGCATGCTTTTCACGTCGTTTGGTAGAAATCCACGCGCGCGTTCTGCCAAAAGCACCATTTGCATGCCTATCGTGTGGTTTTGCAGAAAACTGCGTCCGCGTCTACCAAAAGATGCATGCGCATGCTTAAAACGCGTTTTGGCACAAATCCATGTGCGGATGTTAAAAAGAGCAGCATCGGCATGCTTTTCACGTCGTTTGGTAGAAATCCACGCGCGCGTTCTGCCAAAAGCACCATTTGCATGCATATCGTGTGGTTTTGCAGAAAACTGCGTCCGCGTCTACCAAAAGATGCATGCGCATGCTTAAAACGCGTTTTGGCACAAATCCATGTGCGGGTGCTAAAAAGAGCAGCATCGGCATGCTTTTCACGTCGTTTGGTAGAAATCCACACGCGCGTTCTGCCAAAAGCACCATTTGCATGCCTATCGTGTGGTTTTGCAGAAAACTGCGTCCGCGTCTACCAAAAGATGCATGCGCATGCTTAAAACGCGCTTTGGCACAAATCCATGTGCGGATGTTAAAAAGAGCAGCATCGGCATGCTTTTCACGTCGTTTGGTAGAAATCCACGCGCGCGTTCTGCCAAAAGCACCATTTGCATGCATATCGTGTGGTTTTGCAGAAAACTGCGTCCGCGTCTACCAAAAGATGCATGCGCATGCTTAAAACGCGTTTTGGCACAAATCCATGTGCGGGTGCTAAAAAGAGCAGCATCGGCATGCTTTTCACGTCGTTTGGTAGAAATCCACACGCGCGTTCTGCCAAAAGCACCATTTGCATGCATATCGTGTGGTTTTGCAGAAAACTGCGTCCGCGTCTACCAAAAGATGCATGCGCATGCTTAAAACGCGCTTTGGCACAAATCCATGTGCGGGTGCTAAAAAGAGCAGCATCGGCATGCTTTTCACGTCGTTTGGTAGAAATCCACACGCGCGTTCTGCCAAAAGCACCATTTGCATGCCTATCGTGTGGTTTTGCAGAAAACTGCGTCCGCGTCTACCAAAAGATGCATGCGCATGCTTAAAACGCGTTTTGGCACAAATCCATGTGCGGGTGCTAAAAAGAGCAGCATCGGCATGCTTTTCACGTCGTTTGGTAGAAATCCACACGCGCGTTCTGCCAAAAGCACCATTTGCATGCATATCGTGTGGTTTTGCAGAAAACTGCGTCCGCGTCTACCAAAAGATGCATGTGCATGCTAAAAACGCGTTTTGGCACAAATCCATGTGCGGGTGCTAAAAAGAGCAGCATCGGCATGCTTTTCACGTCGTTTGGTAGAAATCCATGCGCGCGTTCTGCCAAAAGCACCATTTGCATGCCTATCGTGTGGTTTTGCAGAAAACTGCGTCCGCGTCTACCAAAAGATGCATGCGCATGCTTAAAACGCGTTTTGGCACAAATCCATGTGCGGATGTTAAAAAGAGCAGCATCGGCATGCTTTTCACGTCGTTTGGTAGAAATCCACGCGCGCGTTCTGCCAAAAGCACCATTTGCATGCATATCGTGTGGTTTTGCAGAAAACTGCGTCCGCGTCTACCAAAAGATGCATGCGCATGCTTAAAACGCGTTTTGGCACAAATCCATGTGCGGGTGCTAAAAAGAGCAGCATCGGCATGCTTTTCACGTCGTTTGGTAGAAATCCACACGCGCGTTCTGCAAAAAGCACCATTTGCATGCCTATCGTGTGGTTTTGCAGAAAACTGCGTCCGCGTCTACCAAAAGATGCATGCGCATGCTTAAAACGCGCTTTGGCACAAATCCATGTTCGGATGTTAAAAAGAGCAGCATCGGCATGCTTTTCACGTCGTTTGGTAGAAATCCACGCGCGCGTTCTGCCAAAAGCACCATTTGCATGCATATCGTGTGGTTTTGCAGAAAACTGCGTCCGCGTCTACCAAAAGATGCATGCGCATGCTTAAAACGCGTTTTGGCACAAATTCATGTGCGGGTGCTAAAAAGAGCAGCATCGGCATGCTTTTCACGTCGTTTGGTAGAAATCCACACGCGCGTTCTGCCAAAAGCACCATTTGCATGCCTATCGTGTGGTTTTGCAGAAAACTGCGTCCGCGTCTACCAAAAGATGCATGCGCATGCTTAAAACGCGTTTTGGCACAAATCCATGTGCGGGTGCTAAAAAGAGCAGCATCGGCATGCTTTTCACGTCGTTTGGTAGAAATCCACACGCGCGTTCTGCCAAAAGCACCATTTGCATGCCTATCGTGTGGTTTTGCAGAAAACTGCGTCCGCGTCTACCAAAAGATGCATGCGCATGCTTAAAACGCGCTTTGGCACAAATCCATGTGCGGATGTTAAAAAGAGCAGCATCGGCATGCTTTTCACGTCGTTTGGTAGAAATCCACACGCGCGTTCTGCCAAAAGCACCATTTGCATGCATATCGTGTGGTTTTGCAGAAAACTGCGTCCGCGTCTACCAAAAGATGCATGTGCATGCTAAAAACGCGTTTTGGCACAAATCCATGTGCGGATGTTAAAAAGAACAGCATCGGCATGCTTTTCACGTCGTTTGGTAGAAATCCACACGCGCGTTCTGCCAAAAGCACCATTTGCATGCATATCGTGTGGTTTTGCAGAAAACTGCGTCCGCGTCTACCAAAAGATGCATGCGCATGCTTAAAACGCGCTTTGGCACAAATCCATGTGCGGATGTTAAAAAGAGCAGCATCGGCATGCTTTTCACGTCGTTTGGTAGAAATCCACACGCGCGTTCTGCCAAAAGCACCATTTGCATGCATATCGTGTGGTTTTGCAGAAAACTGCGTCCGCGTCTACCAAAAGATGCATGTGCATGCTAAAAACGCGTTTTGGCACAAATCCATGGGCGGATGTTAAAAAGAGCAGCGTCGGCATGCTTTTCACGTCGTTTGGTAGAAATCCACACGCGCGTTCTGCCAAAAGCACCATTTGCATGCATATCGTGTGGTTTTGCAGAAAACTGCGTCCGCGTCTACCAAAAGATGCATGTGCATGCTAAAAACGCGTTTTGGCACAAATCCATGTGCGGGTGCTAAAAAGAGCAGCATCGGCATGCTTTTCACGTCGTTTGGTAGAAATCCATGCGCGCGTTCTGCCAAAAGCACCATTTGCATGCCTATCGTGTGGTTTTGCAGAAAACTGCGTCCGCGTCTACCAAAAGATGCATGCGCATGCTTAAAACGCGTTTTGGCACAAATCCATGTGCGGATGTTAAAAAGAGCAGCATCGGCATGCTTTTCACGTCGTTTGGTAGAAATCCACGCGCGCGTTCTGCCAAAAGCACCATTTGCATGCATATCGTGTGGTTTTGCAGAAAACTGCGTCCGCGTCTACCAAAAGATGCATGCGCATGCTTAAAACGCGTTTTGGCACAAATCCATGTACGGGTGCTAAAAAGAGCAGCATCGGCATGCTTTTCACGTCGTTTGGTAGAAATCCACACGCGCGTTCTGCAAAAAGCACCATTTGCATGCCTATCGTGTGGTTTTGCAGAAAACTGCGTCCGCGTCTACCAAAAGATGCATGCGCATGCTTAAAACGCGTTTTGGCACAAATCCATGTGCGGGTGCTAAAAAGAGCAGCATCGGCATGCTTTTCACGTCGTTTGGTAGAAATCCACACGCGCGTTCTGCCAAAAGCACCATTTGCATGCCTATCGTGTGGTTTTGCAGAAAACTGCGTCTACCAAAAGATGCATGCGCATGCTTAAAACGCGTTTTGGCACAAATCCATGTGCGGATGTTAAAAAGAGCAGCATCGGCATGCTTTTCACGTCGTTTGGTAGAAATCCACGCGCGCGTTCTGCCAAAAGCACCATTTGCATGCATATCGTGTGGTTTTGCAGAAAACTGCGTCCGCGTCTACCAAAAGATGCATGTGCATGCTAAAAACGCGTTTTGGCACAAATCCATGTGCGGATGTTAAAAAGAGCAGCATCGGCATGCTTTTCACGTCGTTTGGTAGAAATCCACGCGCGCGTTCTGCCAAAAGCACCATTTGCATGCATATCGTGTGGTTTTGCAGAAAACTGCGTCCGCGTCTACCAAAAGATGCATGCGCATGCTTAAAACGTGTTTTGGCACAAATCCATGTGCGGGTGCTAAAAAGAGCAGCATCGGCATGCTTTTCACGTCGTTTGGTAGAAATCCACACGCGCGTTCTGCCAAAAGCACCATTTGCATGCATATCGTGTGGTTTTGCAGAAAACTGCGTCCGCGTCTACCAAAAGATGCATGCGCATGCTTAAAACGCGCTTTGGCACAAATCCATGTGCGGGTGCTAAAAAGAGCAGCATCGGCATGCTTTTCACGTCGTTTGGTAGAAATCCACACGCGCGTTCTGCCAAAAGCACCATTTGCATGCCTATCGTGTGGTTTTGCAGAAAACTGCGTCCGCGTCTACCAAAACATGCATGCGCAGGCTTAAAACGCGTTTTGGCACAAATCCATGTGCGGGTGCTAAAAAGAGCAGCATCGGCATGCTTTTCACGTCGTTTGGTAGAAATCCACACGCGCGTTCTGCCAAAAGCACCATTTGCATGCATATCGTGTGGTTTTGCAGAAAACTGCGTCCGCGTCTACCAAAAGATGCATGTGCATGCTAAAAACGCGTTTTGGCACAAATCCATGTGCGGGTGCTAAAAAGAGCAGCATCGGCATGCTTTTCACGTCGTTTGGTAGAAATCCATGCGCGCGTTCTGCCAAAAGCACCATTTGCATGCCTATCGTGTGGTTTTGCAGAAAACTGCGTCCGCGTCTACCAAAAGATGCATGCGCATGCTTAAAACGCGTTTTGGCACAAATCCATGTGCGGATGTTAAAAAGAGCAGCATCGGCATGCTTTTCACGTCGTTTGGTAGAAATCCACGCGCGCGTTCTGCCAAAAGCACCATTTGCATGCATATCGTGTGGTTTTGCAGAAAACTGCGTCCGCGTCTACCAAAAGATGCATGCGCATGCTTAAAACGCGTTTTGGCACAAATCCTTGTGCGGGTGCTAAAAAGAGCAGCATCGGCATGCTTTTCACGTCGTTTGGTAGAAATCCACACGCGCGTTCTGCAAAAAGCACCATTTGCATGCCTATCGTGTGGTTTTGCAGAAAACTGCGTCCGCGTCTACCAAAAGATGCATGCGCATGCTTAAAACGCGCTTTGGCACAAATCCATGTGCGGATGTTAAAAAGAGCAGCATCGGCATGCTTTTCACGTCGTTTGGTAGAAATCCACGCGCGCGTTCTGCCAAAAGCACCATTTGCATGCCTATCGTGTGGTTTTGCAGAAAACTGCGTCCGCGTCTACCAAAAGATGCATGCGCATGCTTAAAACGCGCTTTGGCACAAATCCATGTGCGGATGTTAAAAAGAGCAGCATCGGCATGCTTTTCACGTCGTTTGGTAGAAATCCACACGCGCGTTCTGCCAAAAGCACCATTTGCATGCATATCGTGTGGTTTTGCAGAAAACTGCGTCCGCGTCTACCAAAAGATGCATGCGCATGCTAAAAACGCGTTTTGGCACAAATCCATGTGCGGATGTTAAAAAGAGCAGCATCGGCATGCTTTTCACGTCGTTTGGTAGAAATCCACACGCGCGTTCTGCAAAAAGCACCATTTGCATGCCTATCGTGTGGTTTTGCAGAAAACTGCGTCCGCGTCTACCAAAAGATGCATGCGCATGCTTAAAACGCGCTTTGGCACAAATCCATGTTCGGATGTTAAAAAGAGCAGCATCGGCATGCTTTTCACGTCGTTTGGTAGAAATCCACGCGCGCGTTCTGCCAAAAGCACCATTTGCATGCATATCGTGTGGTTTTGCAGAAAACTGCGTCCGCGTCTACCAAAAGATGCATGCGCATGCTTAAAACGCGTTTTGGCACAAATTCATGTGCGGGTGCTAAAAAGAGCAGCATCGGCATGCTTTTCACGTCGTTTGGTAGAAATCCACACGCGCGTTCTGCCAAAAGCACCATTTGCATGCCTATCGTGTGGTTTTGCAGAAAACTGCGTCCGCGTCTACCAAAAGATGCATGCGCATGCTTAAAACGCGTTTTGGCACAAATCCATGTGCGGGTGCTAAAAAGAGCAGCATCGGCATGCTTTTCACGTCGTTTGGTAGAAATCCACACGCGCGTTCTGCCAAAAGCACCATTTGCATGCCTATCGTGTGGTTTTGCAGAAAACTGCGTCCGCGTCTACCAAAAGATGCATGCGCATGCTTAAAACGCGCTTTGGCACAAATCCATGTGCGGATGTTAAAAAGAGCAGCATCGGCATGCTTTTCACGTCGTTTGGTAGAAATCCACACGCGCGTTCTGCCAAAACCACCATTTGCATGCATATCGTGTGGTTTTGCAGAAAACTGCGTCCGCGTCTACCAAAAGATGCATGTGCATGCTAAAAACGCGTTTTGGCACAAATCCATGTGCGGATGTTAAAAAGAGCAGCATCGGCATGCTTTTCACGTCGTTTGGTAGAAATCCACACGCGCGTTCTGCCAAAAGCACCATTTGCATGCATATCGTGTGGTTTTGCAGAAAACTGCGTCCGCGTCTACCAAAAGATGCATGCGCATGCTTAAAACGCGCTTTGGCACAAATCCATGTGCGGGTGCTAAAAAGAGCAGCATCGGCATGCTTTTCACGTCGTTTGGTAGAAATCCACACGCGCGTTCTGCCAAAAGCACCATTTGCATGCCTATCGTGTGGTTTTGCAGAAAACTGCGTCCGCGTCTACCAAAACATGCATGCGCAGGCTTAAAACGCGTTTTGGCACAAATCCATGTGCGGGTGCTAAAAAGAGCAGCATCGGCATGCTTTTCACGTCGTTTGGTAGAAATCCACACGCGCGTTCTGCCAAAAGCACCATTTGCATGCATATCGTGTGGTTTTGCAGAAAACTGCGTCCGCGTCTACCAAAAGATGCATGTGCATGCTAAAAACGCGTTTTGGCACAAATCCATGTGCGGGTGCTAAAAAGAGCAGCATCGGCATGCTTTTCACGTCGTTTGGTAGAAATCCATGCGCGCGTTCTGCCAAAAGCACCATTTGCATGCCTATCGTGTGGTTTTGCAGAAAACTGCGTCCGCGTCTACCAAAAGATGCATGCGCATGCTTAAAACGCGTTTTGGCACAAATCCATGTGCGGATGTTAAAAAGAGCAGCATCGGCATGCTTTTCACGTCGTTTGGTAGAAATCCACGCGCGCGTTCTGCCAAAAGCACCATTTGCATGCATATCGTGTGGTTTTGCAGAAAACTGCGTCCGCGTCTACCAAAAGATGCATGCGCATGCTTAAAACGCGTTTTGGCACAAATCCTTGTGCGGGTGCTAAAAAGAGCAGCATCGGCATGCTTTTCACGTCGTTTGGTAGAAATCCACACGCGCGTTCTGCAAAAAGCACCATTTGCATGCCTATCGTGTGGTTTTGCAGAAAACTGCGTCCGCGTCTACCAAAAGATGCATGCGCATGCTTAAAACGCGCTTTGGCACAAATCCATGTGCGGATGTTAAAAAGAGCAGCATCGGCATGCTTTTCACGTCGTTTGGTAGAAATCCACGCGCGCGTTCTGCCAAAAGCACCATTTGCATGCCTATCGTGTGGTTTTGCAGAAAACTGCGTCCGCGTCTACCAAAAGATGCATGCGCATGCTTAAAACGCGCTTTGGCACAAATCCATGTGCGGATGTTAAAAAGAGCAGCATCGGCATGCTTTTCACGTCGTTTGGTAGAAATCCACACGCGCGTTCTGCCAAAAGCACCATTTGCATGCATATCGTGTGGTTTTGCAGAAAACTGCGTCCGCGTCTACCAAAAGATGCATGCGCATGCTAAAAACGCGTTTTGGCACAAATCCATGTGCGGATGTTAAAAAGAGCAGCATCGGCATGCTTTTCACGTCGTTTGGTAGAAATCCACACGCGCGTTCTGCCAAAAGCACCATTTGCATGCATATCGTGTGGTTTTGCAGAAAACTGCGTCCGCGTCTACCAAAAGATGCATGTGCATGCTAAAAACGCGTTTTGGCACAAATCCATGTGCGGATGTTAAAAAGAGCAGCATCGGCATGCTTTTCACGTCGTTTGGTAGAAATCCACACGCGCGTTCTGCCAAAAGCACCATTTGCATGCATATCGTGTGGTTTTGCAGAAAACTGCGTCCGCGTCTACCAAAAGATGCATGTGCATGCTAAAAACGCGTTTTGGCACAAATCCATGTGCGGATGTTAAAAAGAGCAGCATCGGCATGCTTTTCACGTCGTTTGGTAGAAATCCACACGCGCGTTCTGCCAAAAGCAGCCATTTGCATGCATATCGTGTGGTTTTGCAGAAAACTGCGTCCGCGTCTACCAAAAGATGCATGTGCATGCTAAAAACGCGTTTTGGCACAAATCCATGTGCGGATGTTAAAAAGAGCAGCATCGGCATGCTTTTCACGTCGTTTGGTAGAAATCCACGCGCGCGTTCTGCCAAAAGCACCATTTGCATGCATATCGTGTGGTTTTGCAGAAAACTGCGTCCGCGTCTACCAAAAGATGCATGCGCATGCTTAAAACGCGTTTTGGCACAAATCCATGTGCGGGTGCTAAAAAGAGCAGCATCGGCATGCTTTTCACGTCGTTTGGTAGAAATCCACACGCGCGTTCTGCCAAAAGCACCATTTGCATGCCTATCGTGTGGTTTTGCAGAAAACTGCGTCCGCGTCTACCAAAAGATGCATGCGCATGCTTAAAACGCGCTTTGGCACAAATCCATGTGCGGATGTTAAAAAGAGCAGCATCGGCATGCTTTTCACGTCGTTTGGTAGAAATCCACGCGCGCGTTCTGCCAAAAGCACCATTTGCATGCATATCGTGTGGTTTTGCAGAAAACTGCGTCCGCGTCTACCAAAAGATGCATGCGCATGCTTAAAACGCGTTTTGGCACAAATCCATGTGCGGGTGCTAAAAAGAGCAGCATCGGCATGCTTTTCACGTCGTTTGGTAGAAATCCACACGCGCGTTCTGCAAAAAGCACCATTTGCATGCCTATCGTGTGGTTTTGCAGAAAACTGCGTCTACCAAAAGATGCATGCGCATGCTTAAAACGCGTTTTGGCACAAATCCATGTGCGGATGTTAAAAAGAGCAGCATCGGCATGCTTTTCACGTCGTTTGGTAGAAATCCACGCGCGCGTTCTGCCAAAAGCACCATTTGCATGCATATCGTGTGGTTTTGCAGAAAACTGCGTCCGCGTCTACCAAAAGATGCATGCGCATGCTTAAAACGCGCTTTGGCACAAATCCATGTGCGGGTGCTAAAAAGAGCAGCATCGGCATGCTTTTCACGTCGTTTGGTAGAAATCCACACGCGCGTTCTGCCAAAAGCACCATTTGCATGCCTATCGTGTGGTTTTGCAGAAAACTGCGTCCGCGTCTACCAAAACATGCATGCGCATGCTTAAAACGCGTTTTGGCACAAATCCATGTGCGGGTGCTAAAAAGAGCAGCATCGGCATGCTTTTCACGTCGTTTGGTAGAAATCCACACGCGCGTTCTGCCAAAAGCACCATTTGCATGCATATCGTGTGGTTTTGCAGAAAACTGCGTCCGCGTCTACCAAAAGATGCATGTGCATGCTAAAAACGCGTTTTGGCACAAATCCATGTGCGGGTGCTAAAAAGAGCAGCATCGGCATGCTTTTCACGTCGTTTGGTAGAAATCCATGCGCGCGTTCTGCCAAAAGCACCATTTGCATGCCTATCGTGTGGTTTTGCAGAAAACTGCGTCCGCGTCTACCAAAAGATGAATGCGCATGCTTAAAACGCGTTTTGGCACAAATCCATGTGCGGATGTTAAAAAGAGCAGCATCGGCATGCTTTTCACGTCGTTTGGTAGAAATCCACGCGCGCGTTCTGCCAAAAGCACCATTTGCATGCATATCGTGTGGTTTTGCAGAAAACTGCGTCCGCGTCTACCAAAAGATGCATGCGCATGCTTAAAACGCGTTTTGGCACAAATCCATGTGCGGGTGCTAAAAAGAGCAGCATCGGCATGCTTTTCACGTCGTTTGGTAGAAATCCACACGCGCGTTCTGCAAAAAGCACCATTTGCATGCCTATCGTGTGGTTTTGCAGAAAACTGCGTCCGCGTCTACCAAAAGATGCATGCGCATGCTTAAAACGCGCTTTGGCACAAATCCATGTGCGGATGTTAAAAAGAGCAGCATCGGCATGCTTTTCACGTCGTTTGGTAGAAATCCACGCGCGCGTTCTGCCAAAAGCACCATTTGCATGCATATCGTGTGGTTTTGCAGAAAACTGCGTCCGCGTCTACCAAAAGATGCATGCGCATGCTTAAAACGCGTTTTGGCACAAATCCATGTGCGGGTGCTAAAAAGAGCAGCATCGGCATGCTTTTCACGTCGTTTGGTAGAAATCCACACGCGCGTTCTGCCAAAAGCACCATTTGCATGCCTATCGTGTGGTTTTGCAGAAAACTGCGTCCGCGTCTACCAAAAGATGCATGCGCATGCTTAAAACGCGCTTTGGCACAAATCCATGTGCGGATGTTAAAAAGAGCAGCATCGGCATGCTTTTCACGTCGTTTGGTAGAAATCCACACGCGCGTTCTGCCAAAAGCACCATTTGCATGCATATCGTGTGGTTTTGCAGAAAACTGCGTCCGCGTCTACCAAAAGATGCATGTGCATGCTAAAAACGCGTTTTGGCACAAATCCATGTGCGGGTGCTAAAAAGAGCAGCATCGGCATGCTTTTCACGTCGTTTGGTAGAAATCCACACGCGCGTTCTGCCAAAAGCACCATTTGCATGCATATCGTGTGGTTTTGCAGAAAACTGCGTCCGCGTCTACCAAAAGATGCATGTGCATGCTAAAAACGCGTTTTGGCACAAATCCATGTGCGGGTGCTAAAAAGAGCAGCATCGGCATGCTTTTCACGTCGTTTGGTAGAAATCCATGCGCGCGTTCTGCCAAAAGCACCATTTGCATGCCTATCGTGTGGTTTTGCAGAAAACTGCGTCCGCGTCTACCAAAAGATGAATGCGCATGCTTAAAACGCGTTTTGGCACAAATCCATGTGCGGATGTTAAAAAGAGCAGCATCGGCATGCTTTTCACGTCGTTTGGTAGAAATCCACGCGCGCGTTCTGCCAAAAGCACCATTTGCATGCATATCGTGTGGTTTTGCAGAAAACTGCGTCCGCGTCTACCAAAAGATGCATGCGCATGCTTAAAACGCGTTTTGGCACAAATCCATGTGCGGGTGCTAAAAAGAGCAGCATCGGCATGCTTTTCACGTCGTTTGGTAGAAATCCACACGCGCGTTCTGCAAAAAGCACCATTTGCATGCCTATCGTGTGGTTTTGCAGAAAACTGCGTCCGCGTCTACCAAAAGATGCATGCGCATGCTTAAAACGCGCTTTGGCACAAATCCATGTGCGGATGTTAAAAAGAGCAGCATCGGCATGCTTTTCACGTCGTTTGGTAGAAATCCACGCGCGCGTTCTGCCAAAAGCACCATTTGCATGCATATCGTGTGGTTTTGCAGAAAACTGCGTCCGCGTCTACCAAAAGATGCATGCGCATGCTTAAAACGCGTTTTGGCACAAATCCATGTGCGGGTGCTAAAAAGAGCAGCATCGGCATGCTTTTCACGTCGTTTGGTAGAAATCCACACGCGCGTTCTGCCAAAAGCACCATTTGCATGCCTATCGTGTGGTTTTGCAGAAAACTGCGTCCGCGTCTACCAAAAGATGCATGCGCATGCTTAAAACGCGCTTTGGCACAAATCCATGTGCGGATGTTAAAAAGAGCAGCATCGGCATGCTTTTCACGTCGTTTGGTAGAAATCCACACGCGCGTTCTGCCAAAAGCACCATTTGCATGCATATCGTGTGGTTTTGCAGAAAACTGCGTCCGCGTCTACCAAAAGATGCATGTGCATGCTAAAAACGCGTTTTGGCACAAATCCATGTGCGGATGTTAAAAAGAGCAGCATCGGCATGCTTTTCACGTCGTTTGGTAGAAATCCACACGCGCGTTCTGCCAAAAGCACCATTTGCATGCATATCGTGTGGTTTTGCAGAAAACTGCGTCCGCGTCTACCAAAAGATGCATGTGCATGCTAAAAACGCGTTTTGGCACAAATCCATGTGCGGGTGCTAAAAAGAGCAGCATCGGCATGCTTTTCACGTCGTTTGGTAGAAATCCACACGCGCGTTCTGCCAAAAGCACCATTTGCATGCCTATCGTGTGGTTTTGCAGAAAACTGCGTCCGCGTCTACCAAAAGATGCATGCGCATGCTTAAAACGCGCTTTGGCACAAATCCATGTGCGGATGTTAAAAAGAGCAGCATCGGCATGCTTTTCACGTCGTTTGGTAGAAATCCACACGCGCGTTCTGCCAAAAGCACCATTTGCATGCATATCGTGTGGTTTTGCAGAAAACTGCGTCCGCGTCTACCAAAAGATGCATGTGCATGCTAAAAACGCGTTTTGGCACAAATCCATGTGCGGATGTTAAAAAGAGCAGCATCGGCATGCTTTTCACGTCGTTTGGTAGAAATCCACACGCGCGTTCTGCCAAAAGCACCATTTTCATGCATATCGTGTGGTTTTGCAGAAAACTGCGTCCGCGTCTACCAAAAGATGCATGTGCATGCTAAAAACGCGTTTTGGCACAAATCCATGTGCGGGTGCTAAAAAGAGCAGCATCGGCATGCTTTTCACGTCGTTTGGTAGAAATCCACGCGCGCGTTCTGCCAAAAGCACCATTTGCATGCCTATCGTGTGGTTTTGCAGAAAACTGCGTCCGCGTCTACCAAAAGATGCATGCGCATGCTTAAAACGCGTTTTGGCACAAATCCATGTGCGGATGTTAAAAAGAGCAGCATCGGCATGCTTTTCACGTCGTTTGGTAGAAATCCACGCGCGCGTTCTGCCAAAAGCACCATTTGCATGCATATCGTGTGGTTTTGCAGAAAACTGCGTCCGCGTCTACCAAAAGATGCATGCGCATGCTTAAAACGCGTTTTGGCACAAATCCATGTGCGGGTGCTAAAAAGAGCAGCATCGGCATGCTTTTCACGTCGTTTGGTAGAAATCCACACGCGCGTTCTGCCAAAAGCACCATTTGCATGCCTATCGTGTGGTTTTGCAGAAAACTGCGTCCGCGTCTACCAAAAGATGCATGCGCATGCTTAAAACGCGCTTTGGCACAAATCCATGTGCGGATGTTAAAAAGAGCAGCATCGGCATGCTTTTCACGTCGTTTGGTAGAAATCCACACGCGCGTTCTGCCAAAAGCACCATTTGCATGCATATCGTGTGGTTTTGCAGAAAACTGCGTCCGCGTCTACCAAAAGATGCATGTGCATGCTAAAAACGCGTTTTGGCACAAATCCATGTGCGGATGTTAAAAAGAGCAGCATCGGCATGCTTTTCACGTCGTTTGGTAGAAATCCACACGCGCGTTCTGCCAAAAGCACCATTTTCATGCATATCGTGTGGTTTTGCAGAAAACTGCGTCCGCGTCTACCAAAAGATGCATGTGCATGCTAAAAACGCGTTTTGGCACAAATCCATGTGCGGGTGCTAAAAAGAGCAGCATCGGCATGCTTTTCACGTCGTTTGGTAGAAATCCACGCGCGCGTTCTGCCAAAAGCACCATTTGCATGCCTATCGTGTGGTTTTGCAGAAAACTGCGTCCGCGTCTACCAAAAGATGCATGCGCATGCTTAAAACGCGTTTTGGCCCAAATCCATGTGCGGATGTTAAAAAGAGCAGCATCGGCATGCTTTTCACGTCGTTTGGTAGAAATCCACGCGCGCGTTCTGCCAAAAGCACCATTTGCATGCATATCGTGTGGTTTTGCAGAAAACTGCGTCCGCGTCTACCAAAAGATGCATGCGCATGCTTAAAACGCGTTTTGGCACAAATCCATGTGCGGGTGCTAAAAAGAGCAGCATCGGCATGCTTTTCACGTCGTTTGGTAGAAATCCACACGCGCGTTCTGCCAAAAGCACCATTTGCATGCCTATCGTGTGGTTTTGCAGAAAACTGCGTCCGCGTCTACCAAAAGATGCATGCGCATGCTTAAAACGCGCTTTGGCACAAATCCATGTGCGGATGTTAAAAAGAGCAGCATCGGCATGCTTTTCACGTCGTTTGGTAGAAATCCACGCGCGCGTTCTGCCAAAAGCACCATTTGCATGCATATCGTGTGGTTTTGCAGAAAACTGCGTCCGCGTCTACCAAAAGATGCATGCGCATGCTTAAAACGCGTTTTGGCACAAATCCATGTGCGGGTGCTAAAAAGAGCAGCATCGGCATGCTTTTCACGTCGTTTGGTAGAAATCCACACGCGCGTTCTGCCAAAAGCACCATTTGCATGCATATCGTGTGGTTTTGCAGAAAACTGCGTCCGCGTCTACCAAAATATGCATGCGCATGCTTAAAACGCGCTTTGGCACAAATCCATGTGCGGGTGCTAAAAAGAGCAGCATCGGCATGCTTTTCACGTCGTTTGGTAGAAATCCACACGCGCGTTCTGCCAAAAGCACCATTTGCATGCCTATCGTGTGGTTTTGCAGAAAACTGCGTCCGCGTCTACCAAAAGATGCATGCGCATGCTTAAAACGCGTTTTGGCACAAATCCATGTGCGGGTGCTAAAAAGAGCAGCATCGGCATGCTTTTCACGTCGTTTGGTAGAAATCCACACGCGCGTTCTGCCAAAAGCACCATTTGCATGCATATCGTGTGGTTTTGCAGAAAACTGCGTCCGCGTCTACCAAAAGATGCATGTGCATGCTAAAAACGCGTTTTGGCACAAATCCATGTGCGGGTGCTAAAAAGAGCAGCATCGGCATGCTTTTCACGTCGTTTGGTAGAAATCCATGCGCGCGTTCTGCCAAAAGCACCATTTGCATGCCTATCGTGTGGTTTTGCAGAAAACTGCGTCCGCGTCTACCAAAAGATGCATGCGCATGCTTAAAACGCGTTTTGGCACAAATCCATGTGCGGATGTTAAAAAGAGCAGCATCGGCATGCTTTTCACGTCGTTTGGTAGAAATCCACGCGCGCGTTCTGCCAAAAGCACCATTTGCATGCATATCGTGTGGTTTTGCAGAAAACTGCGTCCGCGTCTACCAAAAGATGCATGCGCATGCTTAAAACGCGTTTTGGCACAAATCCATGTGCGGGTGCTAAAAAGAGCAGCATCGGCATGCTTTTCACGTCGTTTGGTAGAAATCCACACGCGCGTTCTGCAAAAAGCACCATTTGCATGCCTATCGTGTGGTTTTGCAGAAAACTGCGTCCGCGTCTACCAAAAGATGCATGCGCATGCTTAAAACGCGCTTTGGCACAAATCCATGTTCGGATGTTAAAAAGAGCAGCATCGGCATGCTTTTCACGTCGTTTGGTAGAAATCCACGCGCGCGTTCTGCCAAAAGCACCATTTGCATGCATATCGTGTGGTTTTGCAGAAAACTGCGTCCGCGTCTACCAAAAGATGCATGCGCATGCTTAAAACGCGTTTTGGCACAAATTCATGTGCGGGTGCTAAAAAGAGCAGCATCGGCATGCTTTTCACGTCGTTTGGTAGAAATCCACACGCGCGTTCTGCCAAAAGCACCATTTGCATGCCTATCGTGTGGTTTTGCAGAAAACTGCGTCCGCGTCTACCAAAAGATGCATGCGCATGCTTAAAACGCGTTTTGGCACAAATCCATGTGCGGGTGCTAAAAAGAGCAGCATCGGCATGCTTTTCACGTCGTTTGGTAGAAATCCACACGCGCGTTCTGCCAAAAGCACCATTTGCATGCCTATCGTGTGGTTTTGCAGAAAACTGCGTCCGCGTCTACCAAAAGATGCATGCGCATGCTTAAAACGCGCTTTGGCACAAATCCATGTGCGGATGTTAAAAAGAGCAGCATCGGCATGCTTTTCACGTCGTTTGGTAGAAATCCACACGCGCGTTCTGCCAAAAGCACCATTTGCATGCATATCGTGTGGTTTTGCAGAAAACTGCGTCCGCGTCTACCAAAAGATGCATGTGCATGCTAAAAACGCGTTTTGGCACAAATCCATGTGCGGATGTTAAAAAGAGCAGCATCGGCATGCTTTTCACGTCGTTTGGTAGAAATCCACACGCGCGTTCTGCCAAAAGCACCATTTGCATGCATATCGTGTGGTTTTGCAGAAAACTGCGTCCGCGTCTACCAAAAGATGCATGCGCATGCTTAAAACGCGCTTTGGCACAAATCCATGTGCGGGTGCTAAAAAGAGCAGCATCGGCATGCTTTTCACGTCGTTTGGTAGAAATCCACACGCGCGTTCTGCCAAAAGCACCATTTGCATGCCTATCGTGTGGTTTTGCAGAAAACTGCGTCCGCGTCTACCAAAACATGCATGCGCAGGCTTAAAACGCGTTTTGGCACAAATCCATGTGCGGGTGCTAAAAAGAGCAGCATCGGCATGCTTTTCACGTCGTTTGGTAGAAATCCACACGCGCGTTCTGCCAAAAGCACCATTTGCATGCATATCGTGTGGTTTTGCAGAAAACTGCGTCCGCGTCTACCAAAAGATGCATGTGCATGCTAAAAACGCGTTTTGGCACAAATCCATGTGCGGGTGCTAAAAAGAGCAGCATCGGCATGCTTTTCACGTCGTTTGGTAGAAATCCATGCGCGCGTTCTGCCAAAAGCACCATTTGCATGCCTATCGTGTGGTTTTGCAGAAAACTGCGTCCGCGTCTACCAAAAGATGCATGCGCATGCTTAAAACGCGTTTTGGCACAAATCCATGTGCGGATGTTAAAAAGAGCAGCATCGGCATGCTTTTCACGTCGTTTGGTAGAAATCCACGCGCGCGTTCTGCCAAAAGCACCATTTGCATGCATATCGTGTGGTTTTGCAGAAAACTGCGTCCGCGTCTACCAAAAGATGCATGCGCATGCTTAAAACGCGTTTTGGCACAAATCCTTGTGCGGGTGCTAAAAAGAGCAGCATCGGCATGCTTTTCACGTCGTTTGGTAGAAATCCACACGCGCGTTCTGCAAAAAGCACCATTTGCATGCCTATCGTGTGGTTTTGCAGAAAACTGCGTCCGCGTCTACCAAAAGATGCATGCGCATGCTTAAAACGCGCTTTGGCACAAATCCATGTGCGGATGTTAAAAAGAGCAGCATCGGCATGCTTTTCACGTCGTTTGGTAGAAATCCACGCGCGCGTTCTGCCAAAAGCACCATTTGCATGCCTATCGTGTGGTTTTGCAGAAAACTGCGTCCGCGTCTACCAAAAGATGCATGCGCATGCTTAAAACGCGCTTTGGCACAAATCCATGTGCGGATGTTAAAAAGAGCAGCATCGGCATGCTTTTCACGTCGTTTGGTAGAAATCCACACGCGCGTTCTGCCAAAAGCACCATTTGCATGCATATCGTGTGGTTTTGCAGAAAACTGCGTCCGCGTCTACCAAAAGATGCATGCGCATGCTAAAAACGCGTTTTGGCACAAATCCATGTGCGGATGTTAAAAAGAGCAGCATCGGCATGCTTTTCACGTCGTTTGGTAGAAATCCACACGCGCGTTCTGCAAAAAGCACCATTTGCATGCCTATCGTGTGGTTTTGCAGAAAACTGCGTCCGCGTCTACCAAAAGATGCATGCGCATGCTTAAAACGCGCTTTGGCACAAATCCATGTTCGGATGTTAAAAAGAGCAGCATCGGCATGCTTTTCACGTCGTTTGGTAGAAATCCACGCGCGCGTTCTGCCAAAAGCACCATTTGCATGCATATCGTGTGGTTTTGCAGAAAACTGCGTCCGCGTCTACCAAAAGATGCATGCGCATGCTTAAAACGCGTTTTGGCACAAATTCATGTGCGGGTGCTAAAAAGAGCAGCATCGGCATGCTTTTCACGTCGTTTGGTAGAAATCCACACGCGCGTTCTGCCAAAAGCACCATTTGCATGCCTATCGTGTGGTTTTGCAGAAAACTGCGTCCGCGTCTACCAAAAGATGCATGCGCATGCTTAAAACGCGTTTTGGCACAAATCCATGTGCGGGTGCTAAAAAGAGCAGCATCGGCATGCTTTTCACGTCGTTTGGTAGAAATCCACACGCGCGTTCTGCCAAAAGCACCATTTGCATGCCTATCGTGTGGTTTTGCAGAAAACTGCGTCCGCGTCTACCAAAAGATGCATGCGCATGCTTAAAACGCGTTTTGGCACAAATCCATGTGCGGATGTTAAAAAGAGCAGCATCGGCATGCTTTTCACGTCGTTTGGTAGAAATCCACGCGCGCGTTCTGCCAAAAGCACCATTTGCATGCATATCGTGTGGTTTTGCAGAAAACTGCGTCCGCGTCTACCAAAAGATGCATGCGCATGCTTAAAACGCGTTTTGGCACAAATCCTTGTGCGGGTGCTAAAAAGAGCAGCATCGGCATGCTTTTCACGTCGTTTGGTAGAAATCCACACGCGCGTTCTGCAAAAAGCACCATTTGCATGCCTATCGTGTGGTTTTGCAGAAAACTGCGTCCGCGTCTACCAAAAGATGCATGCGCATGCTTAAAACGCGCTTTGGCACAAATCCATGTGCGGATGTTAAAAAGAGCAGCATCGGCATGCTTTTCACGTCGTTTGGTAGAAATCCACGCGCGCGTTCTGCCAAAAGCACCATTTGCATGCCTATCGTGTGGTTTTGCAGAAAACTGCGTCCGCGTCTACCAAAAGATGCATGCGCATGCTTAAAACGCGCTTTGGCACAAATCCATGTGCGGATGTTAAAAAGAGCAGCATCGGCATGCTTTTCACGTCGTTTGGTAGAAATCCACACGCGCGTTCTGCCAAAAGCACCATTTGCATGCATATCGTGTGGTTTTGCAGAAAACTGCGTCCGCGTCTACCAAAAGATGCATGCGCATGCTAAAAACGCGTTTTGGCACAAATCCATGTGCGGATGTTAAAAAGAGCAGCATCGGCATGCTTTTCACGTCGTTTGGTAGAAATCCACACGCGCGTTCTGCAAAAAGCACCATTTGCATGCCTATCGTGTGGTTTTGCAGAAAACTGCGTCCGCGTCTACCAAAAGATGCATGCGCATGCTTAAAACGCGCTTTGGCACAAATCCATGTTCGGATGTTAAAAAGAGCAGCATCGGCATGCTTTTCACGTCGTTTGGTAGAAATCCACGCGCGCGTTCTGCCAAAAGCACCATTTGCATGCATATCGTGTGGTTTTGCAGAAAACTGCGTCCGCGTCTACCAAAAGATGCATGCGCATGCTTAAAACGCGTTTTGGCACAAATTCATGTGCGGGTGCTAAAAAGAGCAGCATCGGCATGCTTTTCACGTCGTTTGGTAGAAATCCACACGCGCGTTCTGCCAAAAGCACCATTTGCATGCCTATCGTGTGGTTTTGCAGAAAACTGCGTCCGCGTCTACCAAAAGATGCATGCGCATGCTTAAAACGCGTTTTGGCACAAATCCATGTGCGGGTGCTAAAAAGAGCAGCATCGGCATGCTTTTCACGTCGTTTGGTAGAAATCCACACGCGCGTTCTGCCAAAAGCACCATTTGCATGCCTATCGTGTGGTTTTGCAGAAAACTGCGTCCGCGTCTACCAAAAGATGCATGCGCATGCTTAAAACGCGCTTTGGCACAAATCCATGTGCGGATGTTAAAAAGAGCAGCATCGGCATGCTTTTCACGTCGTTTGGTAGAAATCCACACGCGCGTTCTGCCAAAAGCACCATTTGCATGCATATCGTGTGGTTTTGCAGAAAACTGCGTCCGCGTCTACCAAAAGATGCATGTGCATGCTAAAAACGCGTTTTGGCACAAATCCATGTGCGGATGTTAAAAAGAGCAGCATCGGCATGCTTTTCACGTCGTTTGGTAGAAATCCACACGCGCGTTCTGCCAAAAGCACCATTTGCATGCATATCGTGTGGTTTTGCAGAAAACTGCGTCCGCGTCTACCAAAAGATGCATGCGCATGCTTAAAACGCGCTTTGGCACAAATCCATGTGCGGGTGCTAAAAAGAGCAGCATCGGCATGCTTTTCACGTCGTTTGGTAGAAATCCACACGCGCGTTCTGCCAAAAGCACCATTTGCATGCCTATCGTGTGGTTTTGCAGAAAACTGCGTCCGCGTCTACCAAAACATGCATGCGCAGGCTTAAAACGCGTTTTGGCACAAATCCATGTGCGGGTGCTAAAAAGAGCAGCATCGGCATGCTTTTCACGTCGTTTGGTAGAAATCCACACGCGCGTTCTGCCAAAAGCACCATTTGCATGCATATCGTGTGGTTTTGCAGAAAACTGCGTCCGCGTCTACCAAAAGATGCATGTGCATGCTAAAAACGCGTTTTGGCACAAATCCATGTGCGGGTGCTAAAAAGAGCAGCATCGGCATGCTTTTCACGTCGTTTGGTAGAAATCCATGCGCGCGTTCTGCCAAAAGCACCATTTGCATGCCTATCGTGTGGTTTTGCAGAAAACTGCGTCCGCGTCTACCAAAAGATGCATGCGCATGCTTAAAACGCGTTTTGGCACAAATCCATGTGCGGATGTTAAAAAGAGCAGCATCGGCATGCTTTTCACGTCGTTTGGTAGAAATCCACGCGCGCGTTCTGCCAAAAGCACCATTTGCATGCATATCGTGTGGTTTTGCAGAAAACTGCGTCCGCGTCTACCAAAAGATGCATGCGCATGCTTAAAACGCGTTTTGGCACAAATCCTTGTGCGGGTGCTAAAAAGAGCAGCATCGGCATGCTTTTCACGTCGTTTGGTAGAAATCCACACGCGCGTTCTGCAAAAAGCACCATTTGCATGCCTATCGTGTGGTTTTGCAGAAAACTGCGTCCGCGTCTACCAAAAGATGCATGCGCATGCTTAAAACGCGCTTTGGCACAAATCCATGTGCGGATGTTAAAAAGAGCAGCATCGGCATGCTTTTCACGTCGTTTGGTAGAAATCCACGCGCGCGTTCTGCCAAAAGCACCATTTGCATGCCTATCGTGTGGTTTTGCAGAAAACTGCGTCCGCGTCTACCAAAAGATGCATGCGCATGCTTAAAACGCGCTTTGGCACAAATCCATGTGCGGATGTTAAAAAGAGCAGCATCGGCATGCTTTTCACGTCGTTTGGTAGAAATCCACACGCGCGTTCTGCCAAAAGCACCATTTGCATGCATATCGTGTGGTTTTGCAGAAAACTGCGTCCGCGTCTACCAAAAGATGCATGTGCATGCTAAAAACGCGTTTTGGCACAAATCCATGTGCGGATGTTAAAAAGAGCAGCATCGGCATGCTTTTCACGTCGTTTGGTAGAAATCCACACGCGCGTTCTGCCAAAAGCACCATTTGCATGCATATCGTGTGGTTTTGCAGAAAACTGCGTCCGCGTCTACCAAAAGATGCATGCGCATGCTTAAAACGCGCTTTGGCACAAATCCATGTGCGGGTGCTAAAAAGAGCAGCATCGGCATGCTTTTCACGTCGTTTGGTAGAAATCCACACGCGCGTTCTGCCAAAAGCACCATTTGCATGCCTATCGTGTGGTTTTGCAGAAAACTGCGTCCGCGTCTACCAAAACATGCATGCGCAGGCTTAAAACGCGTTTTGGCACAAATCCATGTGCGGGTGCTAAAAAGAGCAGCATCGGCATGCTTTTCACGTCGTTTGGTAGAAATCCACACGCGCGTTCTGCCAAAAGCACCATTTGCATGCATATCGTGTGGTTTTGCAGAAAACTGCGTCCGCGTCTACCAAAAGATGCATGTGCATGCTAAAAACGCGTTTTGGCACAAATCCATGTGCGGGTGCTAAAAAGAGCAGCATCGGCATGCTTTTCACGTCGTTTGGTAGAAATCCATGCGCGCGTTCTGCCAAAAGCACCATTTGCATGCCTATCGTGTGGTTTTGCAGAAAACTGCGTCCGCGTCTACCAAAAGATGCATGCGCATGCTTAAAACGCGTTTTGGCACAAATCCATGTGCGGATGTTAAAAAGAGCAGCATCGGCATGCTTTTCACGTCGTTTGGTAGAAATCCACGCGCGCGTTCTGCCAAAAGCACCATTTGCATGCATATCGTGTGGTTTTGCAGAAAACTGCGTCCGCGTCTACCAAAAGATGCATGCGCATGCTTAAAACGCGTTTTGGCACAAATCCTTGTGCGGGTGCTAAAAAGAGCAGCATCGGCATGCTTTTCACGTCGTTTGGTAGAAATCCACACGCGCGTTCTGCAAAAAGCACCATTTGCATGCCTATCGTGTGGTTTTGCAGAAAACTGCGTCCGCGTCTACCAAAAGATGCATGCGCATGCTTAAAACGCGCTTTGGCACAAATCCATGTGCGGATGTTAAAAAGAGCAGCATCGGCATGCTTTTCACGTCGTTTGGTAGAAATCCACGCGCGCGTTCTGCCAAAAGCACCATTTGCATGCCTATCGTGTGGTTTTGCAGAAAACTGCGTCCGCGTCTACCAAAAGATGCATGCGCATGCTTAAAACGCGCTTTGGCACAAATCCATGTGCGGATGTTAAAAAGAGCAGCATCGGCATGCTTTTCACGTCGTTTGGTAGAAATCCACACGCGCGTTCTGCCAAAAGCACCATTTGCATGCATATCGTGTGGTTTTGCAGAAAACTGCGTCCGCGTCTACCAAAAGATGCATGCGCATGCTAAAAACGCGTTTTGGCACAAATCCATGTGCGGATGTTAAAAAGAGCAGCATCGGCATGCTTTTCACGTCGTTTGGTAGAAATCCACACGCGCGTTCTGCCAAAAGCACCATTTGCATGCATATCGTGTGGTTTTGCAGAAAACTGCGTCCGCGTCTACCAAAAGATGCATGTGCATGCTAAAAACGCGTTTTGGCACAAATCCATGTGCGGATGTTAAAAAGAGCAGCATCGGCATGCTTTTCACGTCGTTTGGTAGAAATCCACACGCGCGTTCTGCCAAAAGCACCATTTGCATGCATATCGTGTGGTTTTGCAGAAAACTGCGTCCGCGTCTACCAAAAGATGCATGTGCATGCTAAAAACGCGTTTTGGCACAAATCCATGTGCGGATGTTAAAAAGAGCAGCATCGGCATGCTTTTCACGTCGTTTGGTAGAAATCCACGCGCGCGTTCTGCCAAAAGCACCATTTGCATGCATATCGTGTGGTTTTGCAGAAAACTGCGTCCGCGTCTACCAAAAGATGCATGCGCATGCTTAAAACGCGTTTTGGCACAAATCCATGTGCGGGTGCTAAAAAGAGCAGCATCGGCATGCTTTTCACGTCGTTTGGTAGAAATCCACACGCGCGTTCTGCCAAAAGCACCATTTGCATGCCTATCGTGTGGTTTTGCAGAAAACTGCGTCCGCGTCTACCAAAAGATGCATGCGCATGCTTAAAACGCGCTTTGGCACAAATCCATGTGCGGATGTTAAAAAGAGCAGCATCGGCATGCTTTTCACGTCGTTTGGTAGAAATCCACGCGCGCGTTCTGCCAAAAGCACCATTTGCATGCATATCGTGTGGTTTTGCAGAAAACTGCGTCCGCGTCTACCAAAAGATGCATGCGCATGCTTAAAACGCGTTTTGGCACAAATCCATGTGCGGGTGCTAAAAAGAGCAGCATCGGCATGCTTTTCACGTCGTTTGGTAGAAATCCACACGCGCGTTCTGCAAAAAGCACCATTTGCATGCCTATCGTGTGGTTTTGCAGAAAACTGCGTCTACCAAAAGATGCATGCGCATGCTTAAAACGCGTTTTGGCACAAATCCATGTGCGGATGTTAAAAAGAGCAGCATCGGCATGCTTTTCACGTCGTTTGGTAGAAATCCACGCGCGCGTTCTGCCAAAAGCACCATTTGCATGCATATCGTGTGGTTTTGCAGAAAACTGCGTCCGCGTCTACCAAAAGATGCATGCGCATGCTTAAAACGCGCTTTGGCACAAATCCATGTGCGGGTGCTAAAAAGAGCAGCATCGGCATGCTTTTCACGTCGTTTGGTAGAAATCCACACGCGCGTTCTGCCAAAAGCACCATTTGCATGCCTATCGTGTGGTTTTGCAGAAAACTGCGTCCGCGTCTACCAAAACATGCATGCGCATGCTTAAAACGCGCTTTGGCACAAATCCATGTGCGCATGTTAAAAAGAGCAGCATCGGCATGCTTTTCACGTCGTTTGGTAGAAATCCACACGCGCGTTCTGCAAAAAGCACCATTTGCATGCCTATCGTGTGGTTTTGCAGAAAACTGCGTCTACCAAAAGATGCATGCGCATGCTTAAAACGCGTTTTGGCACAAATCCATGTGCGGATGTTAAAAAGAGCAGCATCGGCATGCTTTTCACGTCGTTTGGTAGAAATCCACACGCGCGTTCTGCCAAAAGCACCATTTGCATGCATATCGTGTGGTTTTGCAGAAAACTGCGTCCGCGTCTACCAAAAGATGCATGCGCATGCTTAAAACGCGCTTTGGCACAAATCCATGTGCGGGTGCTAAAAAGAGCAGCATCGGCATGCTTTTCACGTCGTTTGGTAGAAATCCACACGCGCGTTCTGCCAAAAGCACCATTTGCATGCCTATCGTGTGGTTTTGCAGAAAACTGCGTCCGCGTCTACCAAAACATGCATGCGCATGCTTAAAACGCGTTTTGGCACAAATCCATGTGCGGGTGCTAAAAAGAGCAGCATCGGCATGCTTTTCACGTCGTTTGGTAGAAATCCACACGCGCGTTCTGCCAAAAGCACCATTTGCATGCATATCGTGTGGTTTTGCAGAAAACTGCGTCCGCGTCTACCAAAAGATGCATGTGCATGCTAAAAACGCGTTTTGGCACAAATCCATGTGCGGGTGCTAAAAAGAGCAGCATCGGCATGCTTTTCACGTCGTTTGGTAGAAATCCATGCGCGCGTTCTGCCAAAAGCACCATTTGCATGCCTATCGTGTGGTTTTGCAGAAAACTGCGTCCGCGTCTACCAAAAGATGAATGCGCATGCTTAAAACGCGTTTTGGCACAAATCCATGTGCGGATGTTAAAAAGAGCAGCATCGGCATGCTTTTCACGTCGTTTGGTAGAAATCCACGCGCGCGTTCTGCCAAAAGCACCATTTGCATGCATATCGTGTGGTTTTGCAGAAAACTGCGTCCGCGTCTACCAAAAGATGCATGCGCATGCTTAAAACGCGTTTTGGCACAAATCCATGTGCGGGTGCTAAAAAGAGCAGCATCGGCATGCTTTTCACGTCGTTTGGTAGAAATCCACACGCGCGTTCTGCAAAAAGCACCATTTGCATGCCTATCGTGTGGTTTTGCAGAAAACTGCGTCCGCGTCTACCAAAAGATGCATGCGCATGCTTAAAACGCGCTTTGGCACAAATCCATGTGCGGATGTTAAAAAGAGCAGCATCGGCATGCTTTTCACGTCGTTTGGTAGAAATCCACGCGCGCGTTCTGCCAAAAGCACCATTTGCATGCATATCGTGTGGTTTTGCAGAAAACTGCGTCCGCGTCTACCAAAAGATGCATGCGCATGCTTAAAACGCGTTTTGGCACAAATCCATGTGCGGGTGCTAAAAAGAGCAGCATCGGCATGCTTTTCACGTCGTTTGGTAGAAATCCACACGCGCGTTCTGCCAAAAGCACCATTTGCATGCCTATCGTGTGGTTTTGCAGAAAACTGCGTCCGCGTCTACCAAAAGATGCATGCGCATGCTTAAAACGCGCTTTGGCACAAATCCATGTGCGGATGTTAAAAAGAGCAGCATCGGCATGCTTTTCACGTCGTTTGGTAGAAATCCACACGCGCGTTCTGCCAAAAGCACCATTTGCATGCATATCGTGTGGTTTTGCAGAAAACTGCGTCCGCGTCTACCAAAAGATGCATGTGCATGCTAAAAACGCGTTTTGGCACAAATCCATGTGCGGGTGCTAAAAAGAGCAGCATCGGCATGCTTTTCACGTCGTTTGGTAGAAATCCACACGCGCGTTCTGCCAAAAGCACCATTTGCATGCATATCGTGTGGTTTTGCAGAAAACTGCGTCCGCGTCTACCAAAAGATGCATGTGCATGCTAAAAACGCGTTTTGGCACAAATCCATGTGCGGGTGCTAAAAAGAGCAGCATCGGCATGCTTTTCACGTCGTTTGGTAGAAATCCATGCGCGCGTTCTGCCAAAAGCACCATTTGCATGCCTATCGTGTGGTTTTGCAGAAAACTGCGTCCGCGTCTACCAAAAGATGAATGCGCATGCTTAAAACGCGTTTTGGCACAAATCCATGTGCGGATGTTAAAAAGAGCAGCATCGGCATGCTTTTCACGTCGTTTGGTAGAAATCCACGCGCGCGTTCTGCCAAAAGCACCATTTGCATGCATATCGTGTGGTTTTGCAGAAAACTGCGTCCGCGTCTACCAAAAGATGCATGCGCATGCTTAAAACGCGTTTTGGCACAAATCCATGTGCGGGTGCTAAAAAGAGCAGCATCGGCATGCTTTTCACGTCGTTTGGTAGAAATCCACACGCGCGTTCTGCAAAAAGCACCATTTGCATGCCTATCGTGTGGTTTTGCAGAAAACTGCGTCCGCGTCTACCAAAAGATGCATGCGCATGCTTAAAACGCGCTTTGGCACAAATCCATGTGCGGATGTTAAAAAGAGCAGCATCGGCATGCTTTTCACGTCGTTTGGTAGAAATCCACGCGCGCGTTCTGCCAAAAGCACCATTTGCATGCATATCGTGTGGTTTTGCAGAAAACTGCGTCCGCGTCTACCAAAAGATGCATGCGCATGCTTAAAACGCGTTTTGGCACAAATCCATGTGCGGGTGCTAAAAAGAGCAGCATCGGCATGCTTTTCACGTCGTTTGGTAGAAATCCACACGCGCGTTCTGCCAAAAGCACCATTTGCATGCCTATCGTGTGGTTTTGCAGAAAACTGCGTCCGCGTCTACCAAAAGATGCATGCGCATGCTTAAAACGCGCTTTGGCACAAATCCATGTGCGGATGTTAAAAAGAGCAGCATCGGCATGCTTTTCACGTCGTTTGGTAGAAATCCACACGCGCGTTCTGCCAAAAGCACCATTTGCATGCATATCGTGTGGTTTTGCAGAAAACTGCGTCCGTGTCTACCAAAAGATGCATGTGCATGCTAAAAACGCGTTTTGGCACAAATCCATGTGCGGATGTTAAAAAGAGCAGCATCGGCATGCTTTTCACGTCGTTTGGTAGAAATCCACACGCGCGTTCTGCCAAAAGCACCATTTGCATGCATATCGTGTGGTTTTGCAGAAAACTGCGTCCGCGTCTACCAAAAGATGCATGTGCATGCTAAAAACGCGTTTTGGCACAAATCCATGTGCGGGTGCTAAAAAGAGCAGCATCGGCATGCTTTTCACGTCGTTTGGTAGAAATCCACACGCGCGTTCTGCCAAAAGCACCATTTGCATGCATATCGTGTGGTTTTGCAGAAAACTGCGTCCGCGTCTACCAAAAGATGCATGTGCATGCTAAAAACGCGTTTTGGCACAAATCCATGTGCGGATGTTAAAAAGAGCAGCATCGGCATGCTTTTCACGTCGTTTGGTAGAAATCCACACGCGCGTTCTGCAAAAAGCACCATTTGCATGCCTATCGTGTGGTTTTGCAGAAAACTGCGTCTACCAAAAGATGCATGCGCATGCTTAAAACGCGTTTTGGCACAAATCCATGTGCGGATGTTAAAAAGAGCAGCATCGGCATGCTTTTCACGTCGTTTGGTAGAAATCCACACGCGCGTTCTGCCAAAAGCACCATTTGCATGCATATCGTGTGGTTTTGCAGAAAACTGCGTCCGCGTCTACCAAAAGATGCATGCGCATGCTTAAAACGCGCTTTGGCACAAATCCATGTGCGGGTGCTAAAAAGAGCAGCATCGGCATGCTTTTCACGTCGTTTGGTAGAAATCCACACGCGCGTTCTGCCAAAAGCACCATTTGCATGCCTATCGTGTGGTTTTGCAGAAAACTGCGTCCGCGTCTACCAAAACATGCATGCGCATGCTTAAAACGCGTTTTGGCACAAATCCATGTGCGGGTGCTAAAAAGAGCAGCATCGGCATGCTTTTCACGTCGTTTGGTAGAAATCCACACGCGCGTTCTGCCAAAAGCACCATTTGCATGCATATCGTGTGGTTTTGCAGAAAACTGCGTCCGCGTCTACCAAAAGATGCATGCGCATGCTTAAAACGCGTTTTGGCACAAATCCATGTGCGGGTGCTAAAAAGAGCAGCATCGGCATGCTTTTCACGTCGTTTGGTAGAAATCCACACGCGCGTTCTGCCAAAAGCACCATTTGCATGCATATCGTGTGGTTTTGCAGAAAACTGCGTCCGCGTCTACCAAAAGATGCATGTGCATGCTAAAAACGCGTTTTGGCACAAATCCATGTGCGGATGTTAAAAAGAGCAGCATCGGCATGCTTTTCACGTCGTTTGGTAGAAATCCACGCGCGCGTTCTGCCAAAAGCACCATTTGCATGCATATCGTGTGGTTTTGCAGAAAACTGCGTCCGCGTCTACCAAAAGATGCATGCGCATGCTTAAAACGCGTTTTGGCACAAATCCATGTGCGGGTGCTAAAAAGAGCAGCATCGGCATGCTTTTCACGTCGTTTGGTAGAAATCCACACGCGCGTTCTGCAAAAAGCACCATTTGCATGCCTATCGTGTGGTTTTGCAGAAAACTGCGTCCGCGTCTACCAAAAGATGCATGCGCATGCTTAAAACGCGCTTTGGCACAAATCCATGTGCGGATGTTAAAAAGAGCAGCATCGGCATGCTTTTCACGTCGTTTGGTAGAAATCCACGCGCGCGTTCTGCCAAAAGCACCATTTGCATGCATATCGTGTGGTTTTGCAGAAAACTGCGTCCGCGTCTACCAAAAGATGCATGCGCATGCTTAAAACGCGTTTTGGCACAAATCCATGTGCGGGTGCTAAAAAGAGCAGCATCGGCATGCTTTTCACGTCGTTTGGTAGAAATCCACACGCGCGTTCTGCCAAAAGCACCATTTGCATGCCTATCGTGTGGTTTTGCAGAAAACTGCGTCCGCGTCTACCAAAAGATGCATGCGCATGCTTAAAACGCGCTTTGGCACAAATCCATGTGCGGATGTTAAAAAGAGCAGCATCGGCATGCTTTTCACGTCGTTTGGTAGAAATCCACACGCGCGTTCTGCCAAAAGCACCATTTGCATGCATATCGTGTGGTTTTGCAGAAAACTGCGTCCGCGTCTACCAAAAGATGCATGTGCATGCTAAAAACGCGTTTTGGCACAAATCCATGTGCGGATGTTAAAAAGAGCAGCATCGGCATGCTTTTCACGTCGTTTGGTAGAAATCCACACGCGCGTTCTGCCAAAAGCACCATTTGCATGCATATCGTGTGGTTTTGCAGAAAACTGCGTCCGCGTCTACCAAAAGATGCATGTGCATGCTAAAAACGCGTTTTGGCACAAATCCATGTGCGGGTGCTAAAAAGAGCAGCATCGGCATGCTTTTCACGTCGTTTGGTAGAAATCCACACGCGCGTTCTGCCAAAAGCACCATTTGCATGCCTATCGTGTGGTTTTGCAGAAAACTGCGTCCGCGTCTACCAAAAGATGCATGCGCATGCTTAAAACGCGCTTTGGCACAAATCCATGTGCGGATGTTAAAAAGAGCAGCATCGGCATGCTTTTCACGTCGTTTGGTAGAAATCCACACGCGCGTTCTGCCAAAAGCACCATTTGCATGCATATCGTGTGGTTTTGCAGAAAACTGCGTCCGCGTCTACCAAAAGATGCATGTGCATGCTAAAAACGCGTTTTGGCACAAATCCATGTGCGGATGTTAAAAAGAGCAGCATCGGCATGCTTTTCACGTCGTTTGGTAGAAATCCACACGCGCGTTCTGCCAAAAGCACCATTTTCATGCATATCGTGTGGTTTTGCAGAAAACTGCGTCCGCGTCTACCAAAAGATGCATGTGCATGCTAAAAACGCGTTTTGGCACAAATCCATGTGCGGGTGCTAAAAAGAGCAGCATCGGCATGCTTTTCACGTCGTTTGGTAGAAATCCACGCGCGCGTTCTGCCAAAAGCACCATTTGCATGCCTATCGTGTGGTTTTGCAGAAAACTGCGTCCGCGTCTACCAAAAGATGCATGCGCATGCTTAAAACGCGTTTTGGCACAAATCCATGTGCGGATGTTAAAAAGAGCAGCATCGGCATGCTTTTCACGTCGTTTGGTAGAAATCCACGCGCGCGTTCTGCCAAAAGCACCATTTGCATGCATATCGTGTGGTTTTGCAGAAAACTGCGTCCGCGTCTACCAAAAGATGCATGCGCATGCTTAAAACGCGTTTTGGCACAAATCCATGTGCGGGTGCTAAAAAGAGCAGCATCGGCATGCTTTTCACGTCGTTTGGTAGAAATCCACACGCGCGTTCTGCCAAAAGCACCATTTGCATGCCTATCGTGTGGTTTTGCAGAAAACTGCGTCCGCGTCTACCAAAAGATGCATGCGCATGCTTAAAACGCGCTTTGGCACAAATCCATGTGCGGATGTTAAAAAGAGCAGCATCGGCATGCTTTTCACGTCGTTTGGTAGAAATCCACACGCGCGTTCTGCCAAAAGCACCATTTGCATGCATATCGTGTGGTTTTGCAGAAAACTGCGTCCGCGTCTACCAAAAGATGCATGTGCATGCTAAAAACGCGTTTTGGCACAAATCCATGTGCGGATGTTAAAAAGAGCAGCATCGGCATGCTTTTCACGTCGTTTGGTAGAAATCCACACGCGCGTTCTGCCAAAAGCACCATTTTCATGCATATCGTGTGGTTTTGCAGAAAACTGCGTCCGCGTCTACCAAAAGATGCATGTGCATGCTAAAAACGCGTTTTGGCACAAATCCATGTGCGGGTGCTAAAAAGAGCAGCATCGGCATGCTTTTCACGTCGTTTGGTAGAAATCCACGCGCGCGTTCTGCCAAAAGCACCATTTGCATGCCTATCGTGTGGTTTTGCAGAAAACTGCGTCCGCGTCTACCAAAAGATGCATGCGCATGCTTAAAACGCGTTTTGGCACAAATCCATGTGCGGATGTTAAAAAGAGCAGCATCGGCATGCTTTTCACGTCGTTTGGTAGAAATCCACGCGCGCGTTCTGCCAAAAGCACCATTTGCATGCATATCGTGTGGTTTTGCAGAAAACTGCGTCCGCGTCTACCAAAAGATGCATGCGCATGCTTAAAACGCGTTTTGGCACAAATCCATGTGCGGGTGCTAAAAAGAGCAGCATCGGCATGCTTTTCACGTCGTTTGGTAGAAATCCACACGCGCGTTCTGCCAAAAGCACCATTTGCATGCCTATCGTGTGGTTTTGCAGAAAACTGCGTCCGCGTCTACCAAAAGATGCATGCGCATGCTTAAAACGCGCTTTGGCACAAATCCATGTGCGGATGTTAAAAAGAGCAGCATCGGCATGCTTTTCACGTCGTTTGGTAGAAATCCACGCGCGCGTTCTGCCAAAAGCACCATTTGCATGCATATCGTGTGGTTTTGCAGAAAACTGCGTCCGCGTCTACCAAAAGATGCATGCGCATGCTTAAAACGCGTTTTGGCACAAATCCATGTGCGGGTGCTAAAAAGAGCAGCATCGGCATGCTTTTCACGTCGTTTGGTAGAAATCCACACGCGCGTTCTGCCAAAAGCACCATTTGCATGCATATCGTGTGGTTTTGCAGAAAACTGCGTCCGCGTCTACCAAAATATGCATGCGCATGCTTAAAACGCGCTTTGGCACAAATCCATGTGCGGGTGCTAAAAAGAGCAGCATCGGCATGCTTTTCACGTCGTTTGGTAGAAATCCACACGCGCGTTCTGCCAAAAGCACCATTTGCATGCCTATCGTGTGGTTTTGCAGAAAACTGCGTCCGCGTCTACCAAAAGATGCATGCGCATGCTTAAAACGCGTTTTGGCACAAATCCATGTGCGGGTGCTAAAAAGAGCAGCATCGGCATGCTTTTCACGTCGTTTGGTAGAAATCCACACGCGCGTTCTGCCAAAAGCACCATTTGCATGCATATCGTGTGGTTTTGCAGAAAACTGCGTCCGCGTCTACCAAAAGATGCATGTGCATGCTAAAAACGCGTTTTGGCACAAATCCATGTGCGGGTGCTAAAAAGAGCAGCATCGGCATGCTTTTCACGTCGTTTGGTAGAAATCCATGCGCGCGTTCTGCCAAAAGCACCATTTGCATGCCTATCGTGTGGTTTTGCAGAAAACTGCGTCCGCGTCTACCAAAAGATGCATGCGCATGCTTAAAACGCGTTTTGGCACAAATCCATGTGCGGATGTTAAAAAGAGCAGCATCGGCATGCTTTTCACGTCGTTTGGTAGAAATCCACGCGCGCGTTCTGCCAAAAGCACCATTTGCATGCATATCGTGTGGTTTTGCAGAAAACTGCGTCCGCGTCTACCAAAAGATGCATGCGCATGCTTAAAACGCGTTTTGGCACAAATCCATGTGCGGGTGCTAAAAAGAGCAGCATCGGCATGCTTTTCACGTCGTTTGGTAGAAATCCACACGCGCGTTCTGCAAAAAGCACCATTTGCATGCCTATCGTGTGGTTTTGCAGAAAACTGCGTCCGCGTCTACCAAAAGATGCATGCGCATGCTTAAAACGCGCTTTGGCACAAATCCATGTTCGGATGTTAAAAAGAGCAGCATCGGCATGCTTTTCACGTCGTTTGGTAGAAATCCACGCGCGCGTTCTGCCAAAAGCACCATTTGCATGCATATCGTGTGGTTTTGCAGAAAACTGCGTCCGCGTCTACCAAAAGATGCATGCGCATGCTTAAAACGCGTTTTGGCACAAATTCATGTGCGGGTGCTAAAAAGAGCAGCATCGGCATGCTTTTCACGTCGTTTGGTAGAAATCCACACGCGCGTTCTGCCAAAAGCACCATTTGCATGCCTATCGTGTGGTTTTGCAGAAAACTGCGTCCGCGTCTACCAAAAGATGCATGCGCATGCTTAAAACGCGTTTTGGCACAAATCCATGTGCGGGTGCTAAAAAGAGCAGCATCGGCATGCTTTTCACGTCGTTTGGTAGAAATCCACACGCGCGTTCTGCCAAAAGCACCATTTGCATGCCTATCGTGTGGTTTTGCAGAAAACTGCGTCCGCGTCTACCAAAAGATGCATGCGCATGCTTAAAACGCGCTTTGGCACAAATCCATGTGCGGATGTTAAAAAGAGCAGCATCGGCATGCTTTTCACGTCGTTTGGTAGAAATCCACACGCGCGTTCTGCCAAAAGCACCATTTGCATGCATATCGTGTGGTTTTGCAGAAAACTGCGTCCGCGTCTACCAAAAGATGCATGTGCATGCTAAAAACGCGTTTTGGCACAAATCCATGTGCGGATGTTAAAAAGAGCAGCATCGGCATGCTTTTCACGTCGTTTGGTAGAAATCCACACGCGCGTTCTGCCAAAAGCACCATTTGCATGCATATCGTGTGGTTTTGCAGAAAACTGCGTCCGCGTCTACCAAAAGATGCATGCGCATGCTTAAAACGCGCTTTGGCACAAATCCATGTGCGGGTGCTAAAAAGAGCAGCATCGGCATGCTTTTCACGTCGTTTGGTAGAAATCCACACGCGCGTTCTGCCAAAAGCACCATTTGCATGCCTATCGTGTGGTTTTGCAGAAAACTGCGTCCGCGTCTACCAAAACATGCATGCGCAGGCTTAAAACGCGTTTTGGCACAAATCCATGTGCGGGTGCTAAAAAGAGCAGCATCGGCATGCTTTTCACGTCGTTTGGTAGAAATCCACACGCGCGTTCTGCCAAAAGCACCATTTGCATGCATATCGTGTGGTTTTGCAGAAAACTGCGTCCGCGTCTACCAAAAGATGCATGTGCATGCTAAAAACGCGTTTTGGCACAAATCCATGTGCGGGTGCTAAAAAGAGCAGCATCGGCATGCTTTTCACGTCGTTTGGTAGAAATCCATGCGCGCGTTCTGCCAAAAGCACCATTTGCATGCCTATCGTGTGGTTTTGCAGAAAACTGCGTCCGCGTCTACCAAAAGATGCATGCGCATGCTTAAAACGCGTTTTGGCACAAATCCATGTGCGGATGTTAAAAAGAGCAGCATCGGCATGCTTTTCACGTCGTTTGGTAGAAATCCACGCGCGCGTTCTGCCAAAAGCACCATTTGCATGCATATCGTGTGGTTTTGCAGAAAACTGCGTCCGCGTCTACCAAAAGATGCATGCGCATGCTTAAAACGCGTTTTGGCACAAATCCTTGTGCGGGTGCTAAAAAGAGCAGCATCGGCATGCTTTTCACGTCGTTTGGTAGAAATCCACACGCGCGTTCTGCAAAAAGCACCATTTGCATGCCTATCGTGTGGTTTTGCAGAAAACTGCGTCCGCGTCTACCAAAAGATGCATGCGCATGCTTAAAACGCGCTTTGGCACAAATCCATGTGCGGATGTTAAAAAGAGCAGCATCGGCATGCTTTTCACGTCGTTTGGTAGAAATCCACGCGCGCGTTCTGCCAAAAGCACCATTTGCATGCCTATCGTGTGGTTTTGCAGAAAACTGCGTCCGCGTCTACCAAAAGATGCATGCGCATGCTTAAAACGCGCTTTGGCACAAATCCATGTGCGGATGTTAAAAAGAGCAGCATCGGCATGCTTTTCACGTCGTTTGGTAGAAATCCACACGCGCGTTCTGCCAAAAGCACCATTTGCATGCATATCGTGTGGTTTTGCAGAAAACTGCGTCCGCGTCTACCAAAAGATGCATGCGCATGCTAAAAACGCGTTTTGGCACAAATCCATGTGCGGATGTTAAAAAGAGCAGCATCGGCATGCTTTTCACGTCGTTTGGTAGAAATCCACACGCGCGTTCTGCAAAAAGCACCATTTGCATGCCTATCGTGTGGTTTTGCAGAAAACTGCGTCCGCGTCTACCAAAAGATGCATGCGCATGCTTAAAACGCGCTTTGGCACAAATCCATGTTCGGATGTTAAAAAGAGCAGCATCGGCATGCTTTTCACGTCGTTTGGTAGAAATCCACGCGCGCGTTCTGCCAAAAGCACCATTTGCATGCATATCGTGTGGTTTTGCAGAAAACTGCGTCCGCGTCTACCAAAAGATGCATGCGCATGCTTAAAACGCGTTTTGGCACAAATTCATGTGCGGGTGCTAAAAAGAGCAGCATCGGCATGCTTTTCACGTCGTTTGGTAGAAATCCACACGCGCGTTCTGCCAAAAGCACCATTTGCATGCCTATCGTGTGGTTTTGCAGAAAACTGCGTCCGCGTCTACCAAAAGATGCATGCGCATGCTTAAAACGCGTTTTGGCACAAATCCATGTGCGGGTGCTAAAAAGAGCAGCATCGGCATGCTTTTCACGTCGTTTGGTAGAAATCCACACGCGCGTTCTGCCAAAAGCACCATTTGCATGCCTATCGTGTGGTTTTGCAGAAAACTGCGTCCGCGTCTACCAAAAGATGCATGCGCATGCTTAAAACGCGCTTTGGCACAAATCCATGTGCGGATGTTAAAAAGAGCAGCATCGGCATGCTTTTCACGTCGTTTGGTAGAAATCCACACGCGCGTTCTGCCAAAAGCACCATTTGCATGCATATCGTGTGGTTTTGCAGAAAACTGCGTCCGCGTCTACCAAAAGATGCATGTGCATGCTAAAAACGCGTTTTGGCACAAATCCATGTGCGGATGTTAAAAAGAGCAGCATCGGCATGCTTTTCACGTCGTTTGGTAGAAATCCACACGCGCGTTCTGCCAAAAGCACCATTTGCATGCATATCGTGTGGTTTTGCAGAAAACTGCGTCCGCGTCTACCAAAAGATGCATGCGCATGCTTAAAACGCGCTTTGGCACAAATCCATGTGCGGGTGCTAAAAAGAGCAGCATCGGCATGCTTTTCACGTCGTTTGGTAGAAATCCACACGCGCGTTCTGCCAAAAGCACCATTTGCATGCCTATCGTGTGGTTTTGCAGAAAACTGCGTCCGCGTCTACCAAAACATGCATGCGCAGGCTTAAAACGCGTTTTGGCACAAATCCATGTGCGGGTGCTAAAAAGAGCAGCATCGGCATGCTTTTCACGTCGTTTGGTAGAAATCCACACGCGCGTTCTGCCAAAAGCACCATTTGCATGCATATCGTGTGGTTTTGCAGAAAACTGCGTCCGCGTCTACCAAAAGATGCATGTGCATGCTAAAAACGCGTTTTGGCACAAATCCATGTGCGGGTGCTAAAAAGAGCAGCATCGGCATGCTTTTCACGTCGTTTGGTAGAAATCCATGCGCGCGTTCTGCCAAAAGCACCATTTGCATGCCTATCGTGTGGTTTTGCAGAAAACTGCGTCCGCGTCTACCAAAAGATGCATGCGCATGCTTAAAACGCGTTTTGGCACAAATCCATGTGCGGATGTTAAAAAGAGCAGCATCGGCATGCTTTTCACGTCGTTTGGTAGAAATCCACGCGCGCGTTCTGCCAAAAGCACCATTTGCATGCATATCGTGTGGTTTTGCAGAAAACTGCGTCCGCGTCTACCAAAAGATGCATGCGCATGCTTAAAACGCGTTTTGGCACAAATCCTTGTGCGGGTGCTAAAAAGAGCAGCATCGGCATGCTTTTCACGTCGTTTGGTAGAAATCCACACGCGCGTTCTGCAAAAAGCACCATTTGCATGCCTATCGTGTGGTTTTGCAGAAAACTGCGTCCGCGTCTACCAAAAGATGCATGCGCATGCTTAAAACGCGCTTTGGCACAAATCCATGTGCGGATGTTAAAAAGAGCAGCATCGGCATGCTTTTCACGTCGTTTGGTAGAAATCCACGCGCGCGTTCTGCCAAAAGCACCATTTGCATGCCTATCGTGTGGTTTTGCAGAAAACTGCGTCCGCGTCTACCAAAAGATGCATGCGCATGCTTAAAACGCGCTTTGGCACAAATCCATGTGCGGATGTTAAAAAGAGCAGCATCGGCATGCTTTTCACGTCGTTTGGTAGAAATCCACACGCGCGTTCTGCCAAAAGCACCATTTGCATGCATATCGTGTGGTTTTGCAGAAAACTGCGTCCGCGTCTACCAAAAGATGCATGTGCATGCTAAAAACGCGTTTTGGCACAAATCCATGTGCGGATGTTAAAAAGAGCAGCATCGGCATGCTTTTCACGTCGTTTGGTAGAAATCCACACGCGCGTTCTGCCAAAAGCACCATTTGCATGCATATCGTGTGGTTTTGCAGAAAACTGCGTCCGCGTCTACCAAAAGATGCATGCGCATGCTTAAAACGCGCTTTGGCACAAATCCATGTGCGGGTGCTAAAAAGAGCAGCATCGGCATGCTTTTCACGTCGTTTGGTAGAAATCCACACGCGCGTTCTGCCAAAAGCACCATTTGCATGCCTATCGTGTGGTTTTGCAGAAAACTGCGTCCGCGTCTACCAAAACATGCATGCGCAGGCTTAAAACGCGTTTTGGCACAAATCCATGTGCGGGTGCTAAAAAGAGCAGCATCGGCATGCTTTTCACGTCGTTTGGTAGAAATCCACACGCGCGTTCTGCCAAAAGCACCATTTGCATGCATATCGTGTGGTTTTGCAGAAAACTGCGTCCGCGTCTACCAAAAGATGCATGTGCATGCTAAAAACGCGTTTTGGCACAAATCCATGTGCGGGTGCTAAAAAGAGCAGCATCGGCATGCTTTTCACGTCGTTTGGTAGAAATCCATGCGCGCGTTCTGCCAAAAGCACCATTTGCATGCCTATCGTGTGGTTTTGCAGAAAACTGCGTCCGCGTCTACCAAAAGATGCATGCGCATGCTTAAAACGCGTTTTGGCACAAATCCATGTGCGGATGTTAAAAAGAGCAGCATCGGCATGCTTTTCACGTCGTTTGGTAGAAATCCACGCGCGCGTTCTGCCAAAAGCACCATTTGCATGCATATCGTGTGGTTTTGCAGAAAACTGCGTCCGCGTCTACCAAAAGATGCATGCGCATGCTTAAAACGCGTTTTGGCACAAATCCTTGTGCGGGTGCTAAAAAGAGCAGCATCGGCATGCTTTTCACGTCGTTTGGTAGAAATCCACACGCGCGTTCTGCAAAAAGCACCATTTGCATGCCTATCGTGTGGTTTTGCAGAAAACTGCGTCCGCGTCTACCAAAAGATGCATGCGCATGCTTAAAACGCGCTTTGGCACAAATCCATGTGCGGATGTTAAAAAGAGCAGCATCGGCATGCTTTTCACGTCGTTTGGTAGAAATCCACGCGCGCGTTCTGCCAAAAGCACCATTTGCATGCCTATCGTGTGGTTTTGCAGAAAACTGCGTCCGCGTCTACCAAAAGATGCATGCGCATGCTTAAAACGCGCTTTGGCACAAATCCATGTGCGGATGTTAAAAAGAGCAGCATCGGCATGCTTTTCACGTCGTTTGGTAGAAATCCACACGCGCGTTCTGCCAAAAGCACCATTTGCATGCATATCGTGTGGTTTTGCAGAAAACTGCGTCCGCGTCTACCAAAAGATGCATGCGCATGCTAAAAACGCGTTTTGGCACAAATCCATGTGCGGATGTTAAAAAGAGCAGCATCGGCATGCTTTTCACGTCGTTTGGTAGAAATCCACACGCGCGTTCTGCCAAAAGCACCATTTGCATGCATATCGTGTGGTTTTGCAGAAAACTGCGTCCGCGTCTACCAAAAGATGCATGTGCATGCTAAAAACGCGTTTTGGCACAAATCCATGTGCGGATGTTAAAAAGAGCAGCATCGGCATGCTTTTCACGTCGTTTGGTAGAAATCCACACGCGCGTTCTGCCAAAAGCACCATTTGCATGCATATCGTGTGGTTTTGCAGAAAACTGCGTCCGCGTCTACCAAAAGATGCATGTGCATGCTAAAAACGCGTTTTGGCACAAATCCATGTGCGGATGTTAAAAAGAGCAGCATCGGCATGCTTTTCACGTCGTTTGGTAGAAATCCACGCGCGCGTTCTGCCAAAAGCACCATTTGCATGCATATCGTGTGGTTTTGCAGAAAACTGCGTCCGCGTCTACCAAAAGATGCATGCGCATGCTTAAAACGCGTTTTGGCACAAATCCATGTGCGGGTGCTAAAAAGAGCAGCATCGGCATGCTTTTCACGTCGTTTGGTAGAAATCCACACGCGCGTTCTGCCAAAAGCACCATTTGCATGCCTATCGTGTGGTTTTGCAGAAAACTGCGTCCGCGTCTACCAAAAGATGCATGCGCATGCTTAAAACGCGCTTTGGCACAAATCCATGTGCGGATGTTAAAAAGAGCAGCATCGGCATGCTTTTCACGTCGTTTGGTAGAAATCCACGCGCGCGTTCTGCCAAAAGCACCATTTGCATGCATATCGTGTGGTTTTGCAGAAAACTGCGTCCGCGTCTACCAAAAGATGCATGCGCATGCTTAAAACGCGTTTTGGCACAAATCCATGTGCGGGTGCTAAAAAGAGCAGCATCGGCATGCTTTTCACGTCGTTTGGTAGAAATCCACACGCGCGTTCTGCAAAAAGCACCATTTGCATGCCTATCGTGTGGTTTTGCAGAAAACTGCGTCTACCAAAAGATGCATGCGCATGCTTAAAACGCGTTTTGGCACAAATCCATGTGCGGATGTTAAAAAGAGCAGCATCGGCATGCTTTTCACGTCGTTTGGTAGAAATCCACGCGCGCGTTCTGCCAAAAGCACCATTTGCATGCATATCGTGTGGTTTTGCAGAAAACTGCGTCCGCGTCTACCAAAAGATGCATGCGCATGCTTAAAACGCGCTTTGGCACAAATCCATGTGCGGGTGCTAAAAAGAGCAGCATCGGCATGCTTTTCACGTCGTTTGGTAGAAATCCACACGCGCGTTCTGCCAAAAGCACCATTTGCATGCCTATCGTGTGGTTTTGCAGAAAACTGCGTCCGCGTCTACCAAAACATGCATGCGCATGCTTAAAACGCGCTTTGGCACAAATCCATGTGCGCATGTTAAAAAGAGCAGCATCGGCATGCTTTTCACGTCGTTTGGTAGAAATCCACACGCGCGTTCTGCAAAAAGCACCATTTGCATGCCTATCGTGTGGTTTTGCAGAAAACTGCGTCTACCAAAAGATGCATGCGCATGCTTAAAACGCGTTTTGGCACAAATCCATGTGCGGATGTTAAAAAGAGCAGCATCGGCATGCTTTTCACGTCGTTTGGTAGAAATCCACACGCGCGTTCTGCCAAAAGCACCATTTGCATGCATATCGTGTGGTTTTGCAGAAAACTGCGTCCGCGTCTACCAAAAGATGCATGCGCATGCTTAAAACGCGCTTTGGCACAAATCCATGTGCGGGTGCTAAAAAGAGCAGCATCGGCATGCTTTTCACGTCGTTTGGTAGAAATCCACACGCGCGTTCTGCCAAAAGCACCATTTGCATGCCTATCGTGTGGTTTTGCAGAAAACTGCGTCCGCGTCTACCAAAACATGCATGCGCATGCTTAAAACGCGTTTTGGCACAAATCCATGTGCGGGTGCTAAAAAGAGCAGCATCGGCATGCTTTTCACGTCGTTTGGTAGAAATCCACACGCGCGTTCTGCCAAAAGCACCATTTGCATGCATATCGTGTGGTTTTGCAGAAAACTGCGTCCGCGTCTACCAAAAGATGCATGTGCATGCTAAAAACGCGTTTTGGCACAAATCCATGTGCGGGTGCTAAAAAGAGCAGCATCGGCATGCTTTTCACGTCGTTTGGTAGAAATCCATGCGCGCGTTCTGCCAAAAGCACCATTTGCATGCCTATCGTGTGGTTTTGCAGAAAACTGCGTCCGCGTCTACCAAAAGATGAATGCGCATGCTTAAAACGCGTTTTGGCACAAATCCATGTGCGGATGTTAAAAAGAGCAGCATCGGCATGCTTTTCACGTCGTTTGGTAGAAATCCACGCGCGCGTTCTGCCAAAAGCACCATTTGCATGCATATCGTGTGGTTTTGCAGAAAACTGCGTCCGCGTCTACCAAAAGATGCATGCGCATGCTTAAAACGCGTTTTGGCACAAATCCATGTGCGGGTGCTAAAAAGAGCAGCATCGGCATGCTTTTCACGTCGTTTGGTAGAAATCCACACGCGCGTTCTGCAAAAAGCACCATTTGCATGCCTATCGTGTGGTTTTGCAGAAAACTGCGTCCGCGTCTACCAAAAGATGCATGCGCATGCTTAAAACGCGCTTTGGCACAAATCCATGTGCGGATGTTAAAAAGAGCAGCATCGGCATGCTTTTCACGTCGTTTGGTAGAAATCCACGCGCGCGTTCTGCCAAAAGCACCATTTGCATGCATATCGTGTGGTTTTGCAGAAAACTGCGTCCGCGTCTACCAAAAGATGCATGCGCATGCTTAAAACGCGTTTTGGCACAAATCCATGTGCGGGTGCTAAAAAGAGCAGCATCGGCATGCTTTTCACGTCGTTTGGTAGAAATCCACACGCGCGTTCTGCCAAAAGCACCATTTGCATGCCTATCGTGTGGTTTTGCAGAAAACTGCGTCCGCGTCTACCAAAAGATGCATGCGCATGCTTAAAACGCGCTTTGGCACAAATCCATGTGCGGATGTTAAAAAGAGCAGCATCGGCATGCTTTTCACGTCGTTTGGTAGAAATCCACACGCGCGTTCTGCCAAAAGCACCATTTGCATGCATATCGTGTGGTTTTGCAGAAAACTGCGTCCGCGTCTACCAAAAGATGCATGTGCATGCTAAAAACGCGTTTTGGCACAAATCCATGTGCGGGTGCTAAAAAGAGCAGCATCGGCATGCTTTTCACGTCGTTTGGTAGAAATCCACACGCGCGTTCTGCCAAAAGCACCATTTGCATGCATATCGTGTGGTTTTGCAGAAAACTGCGTCCGCGTCTACCAAAAGATGCATGTGCATGCTAAAAACGCGTTTTGGCACAAATCCATGTGCGGGTGCTAAAAAGAGCAGCATCGGCATGCTTTTCACGTCGTTTGGTAGAAATCCATGCGCGCGTTCTGCCAAAAGCACCATTTGCATGCCTATCGTGTGGTTTTGCAGAAAACTGCGTCCGCGTCTACCAAAAGATGAATGCGCATGCTTAAAACGCGTTTTGGCACAAATCCATGTGCGGATGTTAAAAAGAGCAGCATCGGCATGCTTTTCACGTCGTTTGGTAGAAATCCACGCGCGCGTTCTGCCAAAAGCACCATTTGCATGCATATCGTGTGGTTTTGCAGAAAACTGCGTCCGCGTCTACCAAAAGATGCATGCGCATGCTTAAAACGCGTTTTGGCACAAATCCATGTGCGGGTGCTAAAAAGAGCAGCATCGGCATGCTTTTCACGTCGTTTGGTAGAAATCTACACGCGCGTTCTGCAAAAAGCACCATTTGCATGCCTATCGTGTGGTTTTGCAGAAAACTGCGTCCGCGTCTACCAAAAGATGCATGCGCATGCTTAAAACGCGCTTTGGCACAAATCCATGTGCGGATGTTAAAAAGAGCAGCATCGGCATGCTTTTCACGTCGTTTGGTAGAAATCCACGCGCGCGTTCTGCCAAAAGCACCATTTGCATGCATATCGTGTGGTTTTGCAGAAAACTGCGTCCGCGTCTACCAAAAGATGCATGCGCATGCTTAAAACGCGTTTTGGCACAAATCCATGTGCGGGTGCTAAAAAGAGCAGCATCGGCATGCTTTTCACGTCGTTTGGTAGAAATCCACACGCGCGTTCTGCCAAAAGCACCATTTGCATGCCTATCGTGTGGTTTTGCAGAAAACTGCGTCCGCGTCTACCAAAAGATGCATGCGCATGCTTAAAACGCGCTTTGGCACAAATCCATGTGCGGATGTTAAAAAGAGCAGCATCGGCATGCTTTTCACGTCGTTTGGTAGAAATCCACACGCGCGTTCTGCCAAAAGCACCATTTGCATGCATATCGTGTGGTTTTGCAGAAAACTGCGTCCGCGTCTACCAAAAGATGCATGTGCATGCTAAAAACGCGTTTTGGCACAAATCCATGTGCGGATGTTAAAAAGAGCAGCATCGGCATGCTTTTCACGTCGTTTGGTAGAAATCCACACGCGCGTTCTGCCAAAAGCACCATTTGCATGCATATCGTGTGGTTTTGCAGAAAACTGCGTCCGCGTCTACCAAAAGATGCATGTGCATGCTAAAAACGCGTTTTGGCACAAATCCATGTGCGGGTGCTAAAAAGAGCAGCATCGGCATGCTTTTCACGTCGTTTGGTAGAAATCCACACGCGCGTTCTGCCAAAAGCACCATTTGCATGCATATCGTGTGGTTTTGCAGAAAAGTGCGTCCGCGTCTACCAAAAGATGCATGTGCATGCTAAAAACGCGTTTTGGCACAAATCCATGTGCGGATGTTAAAAAGAGCAGCATCGGCATGCTTTTCACGTCGTTTGGTAGAAATCCACACGCGCGTTCTGCCAAAAGCACCATTTTCATGCATATCGTGTGGTTTTGCAGAAAACTGCGTCCGCGTCTACCAAAAGATGCATGTGCATGCTAAAAACGCGTTTTGGCACAAATCCATGTGCGGGTGCTAAAAAGAGCAGCATCGGCATGCTTTTCACGTCGTTTGGTAGAAATCCACGCGCGCGTTCTGCCAAAAGCACCATTTGCATGCCTATCGTGTGGTTTTGCAGAAAACTGCGTCCGCGTCTACCAAAAGATGCATGCGCATGCTTAAAACGCGTTTTGGCACAAATCCATGTGCGGATGTTAAAAAGAGCAGCATCGGCATGCTTTTCACGTCGTTTGGTAGAAATCCACGCGCGCGTTCTGCCAAAAGCACCATTTGCATGCATATCGTGTGGTTTTGCAGAAAACTGCGTCCGCGTCTACCAAAAGATGCATGCGCATGCTTAAAACGCGTTTTGGCACAAATCCATGTGCGGGTGCTAAAAAGAGCAGCATCGGCATGCTTTTCACGTCGTTTGGTAGAAATCCACACGCGCGTTCTGCCAAAAGCACCATTTGCATGCCTATCGTGTGGTTTTGCAGAAAACTGCGTCCGCGTCTACCAAAAGATGCATGCGCATGCTTAAAACGCGCTTTGGCACAAATCCATGTGCGGATGTTAAAAAGAGCAGCATCGGCATGCTTTTCACGTCGTTTGGTAGAAATCCACGCGCGCGTTCTGCCAAAAGCACCATTTTCATGCATATCGTGTGGTTTTGCAGAAAACTGCGTCCGCGTCTACCAAAAGATGCATGCGCATGCTTAAAACGCGTTTTGGCACAAATCCATGTGCGGGTGCTAAAAAGAGCAGCATCGGCATGCTTTTCACGTCGTTTGGTAGAAATCCACACGCGCGTTCTGCCAAAAGCACCATTTGCATGCATATCGTGTGGTTTTGCAGAAAACTGCGTCCGCGTCTACCAAAAGATGCATGCGCATGCTTAAAACGCGCTTTGGCACAAATCCATGTGCGGGTGCTAAAAAGAGCAGCATCGGCATGCTTTTCACGTCGTTTGGTAGAAATCCACACGCGCGTTCTGCCAAAAGCACCATTTGCATGCCTATCGTGTGGTTTTGCAGAAAACTGCGTCCGCGTCTACCAAAAGATGCATGCGCATGCTTAAAACGCGTTTTGGCACAAATCCATGTGCGGGTGCTAAAAAGAGCAGCATCGGCATGCTTTTCACGTCGTTTGGTAGAAATCCACACGCGCGTTCTGCCAAAAGCACCATTTGCATGCATATCGTGTGGTTTTGCAGAAAACTGCGTCCGCGTCTACCAAAAGATGCATGTGCATGCTAAAAACGCGTTTTGGCACAAATCCATGTGCGGGTGCTAAAAAGAGCAGCATCGGCATGCTTTTCACGTCGTTTGGTAGAAATCCATGCGCGCGTTCTGCCAAAAGCACCATTTGCATGCCTATCGTGTGGTTTTGCAGAAAACTGCGTCCGCGTCTACCAAAAGATGCATGCGCATGCTTAAAACGCGTTTTGGCACAAATCCATGTGCGGATGTTAAAAAGAGCAGCATCGGCATGCTTTTCACGTCGTTTGGTAGAAATCCACGCGCGCGTTCTGCCAAAAGCACCATTTGCATGCATATCGTGTGGTTTTGCAGAAAACTGCGTCCGCGTCTACCAAAAGATGCATGCGCATGCTTAAAACGCGTTTTGGCACAAATCCATGTGCGGGTGCTAAAAAGAGCAGCATCGGCATGCTTTTCACGTCGTTTGGTAGAAATCCACACGCGCGTTCTGCAAAAAGCACCATTTGCATGCCTATCGTGTGGTTTTGCAGAAAACTGCGTCCGCGTCTACCAAAAGATGCATGCGCATGCTTAAAACGCGCTTTGGCACAAATCCATGTTCGGATGTTAAAAAGAGCAGCATCGGCATGCTTTTCACGTCGTTTGGTAGAAATCCACGCGCGCGTTCTGCCAAAAGCACCATTTGCATGCATATCGTGTGGTTTTGCAGAAAACTGCGTCCGCGTCTACCAAAAGATGCATGCGCATGCTTAAAACGCGTTTTGGCACAAATTCATGTGCGGGTGCTAAAAAGAGCAGCATCGGCATGCTTTTCACGTCGTTTGGTAGAAATCCACACGCGCGTTCTGCCAAAAGCACCATTTGCATGCCTATCGTGTGGTTTTGCAGAAAACTGCGTCCGCGTCTACCAAAAGATGCATGCGCATGCTTAAAACGCGTTTTGGCACAAATCCATGTGCGGGTGCTAAAAAGAGCAGCATCGGCATGCTTTTCACGTCGTTTGGTAGAAATCCACACGCGCGTTCTGCCAAAAGCACCATTTGCATGCCTATCGTGTGGTTTTGCAGAAAACTGCGTCCGCGTCTACCAAAAGATGCATGCGCATGCTTAAAACGCGCTTTGGCACAAATCCATGTGCGGATGTTAAAAAGAGCAGCATCGGCATGCTTTTCACGTCGTTTGGTAGAAATCCACACGCGCGTTCTGCCAAAAGCACCATTTGCATGCATATCGTGTGGTTTTGCAGAAAACTGCGTCTACCAAAAGATGCATGTGCATGCTAAAAACGCGTTTTGGCACAAATCCATGGGCGGATGTTAAAAAGAGCAGCGTCGGCATGCTTTTCACGTCGTTTGGTAGAAATCCACACGCGCGTTCTGCCAAAAGCACCATTTGCATGCATATCGTGTGGTTTTGCAGAAAACTGCGTCCGCGTCTACCAAAAGATGCATGTGCATGCTAAAAACGCGTTTTGGCACAAATCCATGTGCGGGTGCTAAAAAGAGCAGCATCGGCATGCTTTTCACGTCGTTTGGTAGAAATCCATGCGCGCGTTCTGCCAAAAGCACCATTTGCATGCCTATCGTGTGGTTTTGCAGAAAACTGCGTCCGCGTCTACCAAAAGATGCATGCGCATGCTTAAAACGCGTTTTGGCACAAATCCATGTGCGGATGTTAAAAAGAGCAGCATCGGCATGCTTTTCACGTCGTTTGGTAGAAATCCACGCGCGCGTTCTGCCAAAAGCACCATTTGCATGCATATCGTGTGGTTTTGCAGAAAACTGCGTCCGCGTCTACCAAAAGATGCATGCGCATGCTTAAAACGCGTTTTGGCACAAATCCATGTACGGGTGCTAAAAAGAGCAGCATCGGCATGCTTTTCACGTCGTTTGGTAGAAATCCACACGCGCGTTCTGCAAAAAGCACCATTTGCATGCCTATCGTGTGGTTTTGCAGAAAACTGCGTCCGCGTCTACCAAAAGATGCATGCGCATGCTTAAAACGCGTTTTGGCACAAATCCATGTGCGGGTGCTAAAAAGAGCAGCATCGGCATGCTTTTCACGTCGTTTGGTAGAAATCCACACGCGCGTTCTGCCAAAAGCACCATTTGCATGCCTATCGTGTGGTTTTGCAGAAAACTGCGTCCGCGTCTACCAAAAGATGCATGCGCATGCTTAAAACGCGTTTTGGCACAAATCCATGTGCGGGTGCTAAAAAGAGCAGCATCGGCATGCTTTTCACGTCGTTTGGTAGAAATCCACACGCGCGTTCTGCAAAAAGCACCATTTGCATGCCTATCGTGTGGTTTTGCAGAAAACTGCGTCCGCGTCTACCAAAAGATGCATGCGCATGCTTAAAACGCGCTTTGGCACAAATCCATGTGCGGATGTTAAAAAGAGCAGCATCGGCATGCTTTTCACGTCGTTTGGTAGAAATCCACGCGCGCGTTCTGCCAAAAGCACCATTTGCATGCATATCGTGTGGTTTTGCAGAAAACTGCGTCCGCGTCTACCAAAAGATGCATGCGCATGCTTAAAACGCGTTTTGGCACAAATCCATGTGCGGGTGCTAAAAAGAGCAGCATCGGCATGCTTTTCACGTCGTTTGGTAGAAATCCACACGCGCGTTCTGCCAAAAGCACCATTTGCATGCCTATCGTGTGGTTTTGCAGAAAACTGCGTCCGCGTCTACCAAAAGATGCATGCGCATGCTTAAAACGCGCTTTGGCACAAATCCATGTGCGGATGTTAAAAAGAGCAGCATCGGCATGCTTTTCACGTCGTTTGGTAGAAATCCACACGCGCGTTCTGCCAAAAGCACCATTTGCATGCATATCGTGTGGTTTTGCAGAAAACTGCGTCCGCGTCTACCAAAAGATGCATGTGCATGCTAAAAACGCGTTTTGGCACAAATCCATGTGCGGATGTTAAAAAGAGCAGCATCGGCATGCTTTTCACGTCGTTTGGTAGAAATCCACACGCGCGTTCTGCCAAAAGCACCATTTGCATGCATATCGTGTGGTTTTGCAGAAAACTGCGTCCGCGTCTACCAAAAGATGCATGTGCATGCTAAAAACGCGTTTTGGCACAAATCCATGTGCGGGTGCTAAAAAGAGCAGCATCGGCATGCTTTTCACGTCGTTTGGTAGAAATCCACACGCGCGTTCTGCCAAAAGCACCATTTGCATGCCTATCGTGTGGTTTTGCAGAAAACTGCGTCCGCGTCTACCAAAAGATGCATGCGCATGCTTAAAACGCGCTTTGGCACAAATCCATGTGCGGATGTTAAAAAGAGCAGCATCGGCATGCTTTTCACGTCGTTTGGTAGAAATCCACACGCGCGTTCTGCCAAAAGCACCATTTGCATGCATATCGTGTGGTTTTGCAGAAAACTGCGTCCGCGTCTACCAAAAGATGCATGTGCATGCTAAAAACGCGTTTTGGCACAAATCCATGTGCGGATGTTAAAAAGAGCAGCATCGGCATGCTTTTCACGTCGTTTGGTAGAAATCCACACGCGCGTTCTGCCAAAAGCACCATTTTCATGCATATCGTGTGGTTTTGCAGAAAACTGCGTCCGCGTCTACCAAAAGATGCATGTGCATGCTAAAAACGCGTTTTGGCACAAATCCATGTGCGGGTGCTAAAAAGAGCAGCATCGGCATGCTTTTCACGTCGTTTGGTAGAAATCCACGCGCGCGTTCTGCCAAAAGCACCATTTGCATGCCTATCGTGTGGTTTTGCAGAAAACTGCGTCCGCGTCTACCAAAAGATGCATGCGCATGCTTAAAACGCGTTTTGGCACAAATCCATGTGCGGATGTTAAAAAGAGCAGCATCGGCATGCTTTTCACGTCGTTTGGTAGAAATCCACGCGCGCGTTCTGCCAAAAGCACCATTTGCATGCATATCGTGTGGTTTTGCAGAAAACTGCGTCCGCGTCTACCAAAAGATGCATGCGCATGCTTAAAACGCGTTTTGGCACAAATCCATGTGCGGGTGCTAAAAAGAGCAGCATCGGCATGCTTTTCACGTCGTTTGGTAGAAATCCACACGCGCGTTCTGCCAAAAGCACCATTTGCATGCCTATCGTGTGGTTTTGCAGAAAACTGCGTCCGCGTCTACCAAAAGATGCATGCGCATGCTTAAAACGCGCTTTGGCACAAATCCATGTGCGGATGTTAAAAAGAGCAGCATCGGCATGCTTTTCACGTCGTTTGGTAGAAATCCACGCGCGCGTTCTGCCAAAAGCACCATTTGCATGCATATCGTGTGGTTTTGCAGAAAACTGCGTCCGCGTCTACCAAAAGATGCATGCGCATGCTTAAAACGCGTTTTGGCACAAATCCATGTGCGGGTGCTAAAAAGAGCAGCATCGGCATGCTTTTCACGTCGTTTGGTAGAAATCCACACGCGCGTTCTGCCAAAAGCACCATTTGCATGCATATCGTGTGGTTTTGCAGAAAACTGCGTCCGCGTCTACCAAAAGATGCATGTGCATGCTTAAAACGCGCTTTGGCACAAATCCATGTGCGGGTGCTAAAAAGAGCAGCATCGGCATGCTTTTCACGTCGTTTGGTAGAAATCCACACGCGCGTTCTGCCAAAAGCACCATTTGCATGCCTATCGTGTGGTTTTGCAGAAAACTGCGTCCGCGTCTACCAAAAGATGCATGCGCATGCTTAAAACGCGTTTTGGCACAAATCCATGTGCGGGTGCTAAAAAGAGCAGCATCGGCATGCTTTTCACGTCGTTTGGTAGAAATCCACACGCGCGTTCTGCCAAAAGCACCATTTGCATGCATATCGTGTGGTTTTGCAGAAAACTGCGTCCGCGTCTACCAAAAGATGCATGTGCATGCTAAAAACGCGTTTTGGCACAAATCCATGTGCGGGTGCTAAAAAGAGCAGCATCGGCATGCTTTTCACGTCGTTTGGTAGAAATCCATGCGCGCGTTCTGCCAAAAGCACCATTTGCATGCCTATCGTGTGGTTTTGCAGAAAACTGCGTCCGCGTCTACCAAAAGATGCATGCGCATGCTTAAAACGCGTTTTGGCACAAATCCATGTGCGGATGTTAAAAAGAGCAGCATCGGCATGCTTTTCACGTCGTTTGGTAGAAATCCACGCGCGCGTTCTGCCAAAAGCACCATTTGCATGCATATCGTGTGGTTTTGCAGAAAACTGCGTCCGCGTCTACCAAAAGATGCATGCGCATGCTTAAAACGCGTTTTGGCACAAATCCATGTGCGGGTGCTAAAAAGAGCAGCATCGGCATGCTTTTCACGTCGTTTGGTAGAAATCCACACGCGCGTTCTGCAAAAAGCACCATTTGCATGCCTATCGTGTGGTTTTGCAGAAAACTGCGTCCGCGTCTACCAAAAGATGCATGCGCATGCTTAAAACGCGCTTTGGCACAAATCCATGTTCGGATGTTAAAAAGAGCAGCATCGGCATGCTTTTCACGTCGTTTGGTAGAAATCCACGCGCGCGTTCTGCCAAAAGCACCATTTGCATGCATATCGTGTGGTTTTGCAGAAAACTGCGTCCGCGTCTACCAAAAGATGCATGCGCATGCTTAAAACGCGTTTTGGCACAAATTCATGTGCGGGTGCTAAAAAGAGCAGCATCGGCATGCTTTTCACGTCGTTTGGTAGAAATCCACACGCGCGTTCTGCCAAAAGCACCATTTGCATGCCTATCGTGTGGTTTTGCAGAAAACTGCGTCCGCGTCTACCAAAAGATGCATGCGCATGCTTAAAACGCGTTTTGGCACAAATCCATGTGCGGGTGCTAAAAAGAGCAGCATCGGCATGCTTTTCACGTCGTTTGGTAGAAATCCACACGCGCGTTCTGCCAAAAGCACCATTTGCATGCCTATCGTGTGGTTTTGCAGAAAACTGCGTCCGCGTCTACCAAAAGATGCATGCGCATGCTTAAAACGCGCTTTGGCACAAATCCATGTGCGGATGTTAAAAAGAGCAGCATCGGCATGCTTTTCACGTCGTTTGGTAGAAATCCACACGCGCGTTCTGCCAAAAGCACCATTTGCATGCATATCGTGTGGTTTTGCAGAAAACTGCGTCCGCGTCTACCAAAAGATGCATGTGCATGCTAAAAACGCGTTTTGGCGCAAATCCATGTGCGGATGTTAAAAAGAGCAGCATCGGCATGCTTTTCACGTCGTTTGGTAGAAATCCACACGCGCGTTCTGCCAAAAGCACCATTTGCATGCATATCGTGTGGTTTTGCAGAAAACTGCGTCCGCGTCTACCAAAAGATGCATGCGCATGCTTAAAACGCGCTTTGGCACAAATCCATGTGCGGATGTTAAAAAGAGCAGCATCGGCATGCTTTTCACGTCGTTTGGTAGAAATCCACACGCGCGTTCTGCCAAAAGCACCATTTGCATGCATATCGTGTGGTTTTGCAGAAAACTGCGTCCGCGTCTACCAAAAGATGCATGTGCATGCTAAAAACGCGTTTTGGCACAAATCCATGGGCGGATGTTAAAAAGAGCAGCGTCGGCATGCTTTTCACGTCGTTTGGTAGAAATCCACACGCGCGTTCTGCCAAAAGCACCATTTGCATGCATATCGTGTGGTTTTGCAGAAAACTGCGTCCGCGTCTACCAAAAGATGCATGTGCATGCTAAAAACGCGTTTTGGCACAAATCCATGTGCGGGTGCTAAAAAGAGCAGCATCGGCATGCTTTTCACGTCGTTTGGTAGAAATCCATGCGCGCGTTCTGCCAAAAGCACCATTTGCATGCCTATCGTGTGGTTTTGCAGAAAACTGCGTCCGCGTCTACCAAAAGATGCATGCGCATGCTTAAAACGCGTTTTGGCACAAATCCATGTGCGGATGTTAAAAAGAGCAGCATCGGCATGCTTTTCACGTCGTTTGGTAGAAATCCACGCGCGCGTTCTGCCAAAAGCACCATTTGCATGCATATCGTGTGGTTTTGCAGAAAACTGCGTCCGCGTCTACCAAAAGATGCATGCGCATGCTTAAAACGCGTTTTGGCACAAATCCATGTACGGGTGCTAAAAAGAGCAGCATCGGCATGCTTTTCACGTCGTTTGGTAGAAATCCACACGCGCGTTCTGCAAAAAGCACCATTTGCATGCCTATCGTGTGGTTTTGCAGAAAACTGCGTCCGCGTCTACCAAAAGATGCATGCGCATGCTTAAAACGCGTTTTGGCACAAATCCATGTGCGGGTGCTAAAAAGAGCAGCATCGGCATGCTTTTCACGTCGTTTGGTAGAAATCCACTTGCGCGTTCTGCCAAAAGCACCATTTGCATGCCTATCGTGTGGTTTTGCAGAAAACTGCGTCTACCAAAAGATGCATGCGCATGCTTAAAACGCGTTTTGGCACAAATCCATGTGCGGATGTTAAAAAGAGCAGCATCGGCATGCTTTTCACGTCGTTTGGTAGAAATCCACGCGCGCGTTCTGCCAAAAGCACCATTTGCATGCATATCGTGTGGTTTTGCAGAAAACTGCGTCCGCGTCTACCAAAAGATGCATGTGCATGCTAAAAACGCGTTTTGGCACAAATCCATGTGCGGATGTTAAAAAGAGCAGCATCGGCATGCTTTTCACGTCGTTTGGTAGAAATCCACGCGCGCGTTCTGCCAAAAGCACCATTTGCATGCATATCGTGTGGTTTTGCAGAAAACTGCGTCCGCGTCTACCAAAAGATGCATGCGCATGCTTAAAACGTGTTTTGGCACAAATCCATGTGCGGGTGCTAAAAAGAGCAGCATCGGCATGCTTTTCACGTCGTTTGGTAGAAATCCACACGCGCGTTCTGCCAAAAGCACCATTTGCATGCATATCGTGTGGTTTTGCAGAAAACTGCGTCCGCGTCTACCAAAAGATGCATGCGCATGCTTAAAACGCGCTTTGGCACAAATCCATGTGCGGGTGCTAAAAAGAGCAGCATCGGCATGCTTTTCACGTCGTTTGGTAGAAATCCACACGCGCGTTCTGCCAAAAGCACCATTTGCATGCCTATCGTGTGGTTTTGCAGAAAACTGCGTCCGCGTCTACCAAAACATGCATGCGCAGGCTTAAAACGCGTTTTGGCACAAATCCATGTGCGGGTGCTAAAAAGAGCAGCATCGGCATGCTTTTCACGTCGTTTGGTAGAAATCCACACGCGCGTTCTGCCAAAAGCACCATTTGCATGCATATCGTGTGGTTTTGCAGAAAACTGCGTCCGCGTCTACCAAAAGATGCATGTGCATGCTAAAAACGCGTTTTGGCACAAATCCATGTGCGGGTGCTAAAAAGAGCAGCATCGGCATGCTTTTCACGTCGTTTGGTAGAAATCCATGCGCGCGTTCTGCCAAAAGCACCATTTGCATGCCTATCGTGTGGTTTTGCAGAAAACTGCGTCCGCGTCTACCAAAAGATGCATGCGCATGCTTAAAACGCGTTTTGGCACAAATCCATGTGCGGATGTTAAAAAGAGCAGCATCGGCATGCTTTTCACGTCGTTTGGTAGAAATCCACGCGCGCGTTCTGCCAAAAGCACCATTTGCATGCATATCGTGTGGTTTTGCAGAAAACTGCGTCCGCGTCTACCAAAAGATGCATGCGCATGCTTAAAACGCGTTTTGGCACAAATCCTTGTGCGGGTGCTAAAAAGAGCAGCATCGGCATGCTTTTCACGTCGTTTGGTAGAAATCCACACGCGCGTTCTGCAAAAAGCACCATTTGCATGCCTATCGTGTGGTTTTGCAGAAAACTGCGTCCGCGTCTACCAAAAGATGCATGCGCATGCTTAAAACGCGCTTTGGCACAAATCCATGTGCGGATGTTAAAAAGAGCAGCATCGGCATGCTTTTCACGTCGTTTGGTAGAAATCCACGCGCGCGTTCTGCCAAAAGCACCATTTGCATGCCTATCGTGTGGTTTTGCAGAAAACTGCGTCCGCGTCTACCAAAAGATGCATGCGCATGCTTAAAACGCGCTTTGGCACAAATCCATGTGCGGATGTTAAAAAGAGCAGCATCGGCATGCTTTTCACGTCGTTTGGTAGAAATCCACACGCGCGTTCTGCCAAAAGCACCATTTGCATGCATATCGTGTGGTTTTGCAGAAAACTGCGTCCGCGTCTACCAAAAGATGCATGCGCATGCTAAAAACGCGTTTTGGCACAAATCCATGTGCGGATGTTAAAAAGAGCAGCATCGGCATGCTTTTCACGTCGTTTGGTAGAAATCCACACGCGCGTTCTGCAAAAAGCACCATTTGCATGCCTATCGTGTGGTTTTGCAGAAAACTGCGTCCGCGTCTACCAAAAGATGCATGCGCATGCTTAAAACGCGCTTTGGCACAAATCCATGTTCGGATGTTAAAAAGAGCAGCATCGGCATGCTTTTCACGTCGTTTGGTAGAAATCCACGCGCGCGTTCTGCCAAAAGCACCATTTGCATGCATATCGTGTGGTTTTGCAGAAAACTGCGTCCGCGTCTACCAAAAGATGCATGCGCATGCTTAAAACGCGTTTTGGCACAAATTCATGTGCGGGTGCTAAAAAGAGCAGCATCGGCATGCTTTTCACGTCGTTTGGTAGAAATCCACACGCGCGTTCTGCCAAAAGCACCATTTGCATGCCTATCGTGTGGTTTTGCAGAAAACTGCGTCCGCGTCTACCAAAAGATGCATGCGCATGCTTAAAACGCGTTTTGGCACAAATCCATGTGCGGGTGCTAAAAAGAGCAGCATCGGCATGCTTTTCACGTCGTTTGGTAGAAATCCACACGCGCGTTCTGCCAAAAGCACCATTTGCATGCCTATCGTGTGGTTTTGCAGAAAACTGCGTCCGCGTCTACCAAAAGATGCATGCGCATGCTTAAAACGCGCTTTGGCACAAATCCATGTGCGGATGTTAAAAAGAGCAGCATCGGCATGCTTTTCACGTCGTTTGGTAGAAATCCACACGCGCGTTCTGCCAAAACCACCATTTGCATGCATATCGTGTGGTTTTGCAGAAAACTGCGTCCGCGTCTACCAAAAGATGCATGTGCATGCTAAAAACGCGTTTTGGCACAAATCCATGTGCGGATGTTAAAAAGAGCAGCATCGGCATGCTTTTCACGTCGTTTGGTAGAAATCCACACGCGCGTTCTGCCAAAAGCACCATTTGCATGCATATCGTGTGGTTTTGCAGAAAACTGCGTCCGCGTCTACCAAAAGATGCATGCGCATGCTTAAAACGCGCTTTGGCACAAATCCATGTGCGGGTGCTAAAAAGAGCAGCATCGGCATGCTTTTCACGTCGTTTGGTAGAAATCCACACGCGCGTTCTGCCAAAAGCACCATTTGCATGCCTATCGTGTGGTTTTGCAGAAAACTGCGTCCGCGTCTACCAAAACATGCATGCGCAGGCTTAAAACGCGTTTTGGCACAAATCCATGTGCGGGTGCTAAAAAGAGCAGCATCGGCATGCTTTTCACGTCGTTTGGTAGAAATCCACACGCGCGTTCTGCCAAAAGCACCATTTGCATGCATATCGTGTGGTTTTGCAGAAAACTGCGTCCGCGTCTACCAAAAGATGCATGTGCATGCTAAAAACGCGTTTTGGCACAAATCCATGTGCGGGTGCTAAAAAGAGCAGCATCGGCATGCTTTTCACGTCGTTTGGTAGAAATCCATGCGCGCGTTCTGCCAAAAGCACCATTTGCATGCCTATCGTGTGGTTTTGCAGAAAACTGCGTCCGCGTCTACCAAAAGATGCATGCGCATGCTTAAAACGCGTTTTGGCACAAATCCATGTGCGGATGTTAAAAAGAGCAGCATCGGCATGCTTTTCACGTCGTTTGGTAGAAATCCACGCGCGCGTTCTGCCAAAAGCACCATTTGCATGCATATCGTGTGGTTTTGCAGAAAACTGCGTCCGCGTCTACCAAAAGATGCATGCGCATGCTTAAAACGCGTTTTGGCACAAATCCTTGTGCGGGTGCTAAAAAGAGCAGCATCGGCATGCTTTTCACGTCGTTTGGTAGAAATCCACACGCGCGTTCTGCAAAAAGCACCATTTGCATGCCTATCGTGTGGTTTTGCAGAAAACTGCGTCCGCGTCTACCAAAAGATGCATGCGCATGCTTAAAACGCGCTTTGGCACAAATCCATGTGCGGATGTTAAAAAGAGCAGCATCGGCATGCTTTTCACGTCGTTTGGTAGAAATCCACGCGCGCGTTCTGCCAAAAGCACCATTTGCATGCCTATCGTGTGGTTTTGCAGAAAACTGCGTCCGCGTCTACCAAAAGATGCATGCGCATGCTTAAAACGCGCTTTGGCACAAATCCATGTGCGGATGTTAAAAAGAGCAGCATCGGCATGCTTTTCACGTCGTTTGGTAGAAATCCACACGCGCGTTCTGCCAAAAGCACCATTTGCATGCATATCGTGTGGTTTTGCAGAAAACTGCGTCCGCGTCTACCAAAAGATGCATGCGCATGCTAAAAACGCGTTTTGGCACAAATCCATGTGCGGATGTTAAAAAGAGCAGCATCGGCATGCTTTTCACGTCGTTTGGTAGAAATCCACACGCGCGTTCTGCCAAAAGCACCATTTGCATGCATATCGTGTGGTTTTGCAGAAAACTGCGTCCGCGTCTACCAAAAGATGCATGTGCATGCTAAAAACGCGTTTTGGCACAAATCCATGTGCGGATGGTAAAAAGAGCAGCATCGGCATGCTTTTCACGTCGTTTGGTAGAAATCCACACGCGCGTTCTGCCAAAAGCACCATTTGCATGCATATCGTGTGGTTTTGCAGAAAACTGCGTCCGCGTCTACCAAAAGATGCATGTGCATGCTAAAAACGCGTTTTGGCACAAATCCATGTGCGGATGTTAAAAAGAGCAGCATCGGCATGCTTTTCACGTCGTTTGGTAGAAATCCACACGCGCGTTCTGCCAAAAGCACCATTTGCATGCATATCGTGTGGTTTTGCAGAAAACTGCGTCCGCGTCTACCAAAAGATGCATGTGCATGCTAAAAACGCGTTTTGGCACAAATCCATGTGCGGATGTTAAAAAGAGCAGCATCGGCATGCTTTTCACGTCGTTTGGTAGAAATCCACGCGCGCGTTCTGCCAAAAGCACCATTTGCATGCATATCGTGTGGTTTTGCAGAAAACTGCGTCCGCGTCTACCAAAAGATGCATGCGCATGCTTAAAACGCGTTTTGGCACAAATCCATGTGCGGGTGCTAAAAAGAGCAGCATCGGCATGCTTTTCACGTCGTTTGGTAGAAATCCACACGCGCGTTCTGCCAAAAGCACCATTTGCATGCCTATCGTGTGGTTTTGCAGAAAACTGCGTCCGCGTCTACCAAAAGATGCATGCGCATGCTTAAAACGCGCTTTGGCACAAATCCATGTGCGGATGTTAAAAAGAGCAGCATCGGCATGCTTTTCACGTCGTTTGGTAGAAATCCACGCGCGCGTTCTGCCAAAAGCACCATTTGCATGCATATCGTGTGGTTTTGCAGAAAACTGCGTCCGCGTCTACCAAAAGATGCATGCGCATGCTTAAAACGCGTTTTGGCACAAATCCATGTGCGGGTGCTAAAAAGAGCAGCATCGGCATGCTTTTCACGTCGTTTGGTAGAAATCCACACGCGCGTTCTGCAAAAAGCACCATTTGCATGCCTATCGTGTGGTTTTGCAGAAAACTGCGTCTACCAAAAGATGCATGCGCATGCTTAAAACGCGTTTTGGCACAAATCCATGTGCGGATGTTAAAAAGAGCAGCATCGGCATGCTTTTCACGTCGTTTGGTAGAAATCCACGCGCGCGTTCTGCCAAAAGCACCATTTGCATGCATATCGTGTGGTTTTGCAGAAAACTGCGTCCGCGTCTACCAAAAGATGCATGCGCATGCTTAAAACGCGCTTTGGCACAAATCCATGTGCGGGTGCTAAAAAGAGCAGCATCGGCATGCTTTTCACGTCGTTTGGTAGAAATCCACACGCGCGTTCTGCCAAAAGCACCATTTGCATGCCTATCGTGTGGTTTTGCAGAAAACTGCGTCCGCGTCTACCAAAACATGCATGCGCATGCTTAAAACGCGCTTTGGCACAAATCCATGTGCGGATGTTAAAAAGAGCAGCATCGGCATGCTTTTCACGTCGTTTGGTAGAAATCCACACGCGCGTTCTGCAAAAAGCACCATTTGCATGCCTATCGTGTGGTTTTGCAGAAAACTGCGTCTACCAAAAGATGCATGCGCATGCTTAAAACGCGTTTTGGCACAAATCCATGTGCGGATGTTAAAAAGAGCAGCATCGGCATGCTTTTCACGTCGTTTGGTAGAAATCCACACGCGCGTTCTGCCAAAAGCACCATTTGCATGCATATCGTGTGGTTTTGCAGAAAACTGCGTCCGCGTCTACCAAAAGATGCATGCGCATGCTTAAAACGCGCTTTGGCACAAATCCATGTGCGGGTGCTAAAAAGAGCAGCATCGGCATGCTTTTCACGTCGTTTGGTAGAAATCCACACGCGCGTTCTGCCAAAAGCACCATTTGCATGCCTATCGTGTGGTTTTGCAGAAAACTGCGTCCGCGTCTACCAAAACATGCATGCGCATGCTTAAAACGCGTTTTGGCACAAATCCATGTGCGGGTGCTAAAAAGAGCAGCATCGGCATGCTTTTCACGTCGTTTGGTAGAAATCCACACGCGCGTTCTGCCAAAAGCACCATTTGCATGCATATCGTGTGGTTTTGCAGAAAACTGCGTCCGCGTCTACCAAAAGATGCATGTGCATGCTAAAAACGCGTTTTGGCACAAATCCATGTGCGGGTGCTAAAAAGAGCAGCATCGGCATGCTTTTCACGTCGTTTGGTAGAAATCCATGCGCGCGTTCTGCCAAAAGCACCATTTGCATGCCTATCGTGTGGTTTTGCAGAAAACTGCGTCCGCGTCTACCAAAAGATGAATGCGCATGCTTAAAACGCGTTTTGGCACAAATCCATGTGCGGATGTTAAAAAGAGCAGCATCGGCATGCTTTTCACGTCGTTTGGTAGAAATCCACGCGCGCGTTCTGCCAAAAGCACCATTTGCATGCATATCGTGTGGTTTTGCAGAAAACTGCGTCCGCGTCTACCAAAAGATGCATGCGCATGCTTAAAACGCGTTTTGGCACAAATCCATGTGCGGGTGCTAAAAAGAGCAGCATCGGCATGCTTTTCACGTCGTTTGGTAGAAATCCACACGCGCGTTCTGCAAAAAGCACCATTTGCATGCCTATCGTGTGGTTTTGCAGAAAACTGCGTCCGCGTCTACCAAAAGATGCATGCGCATGCTTAAAACGCGCTTTGGCACAAATCCATGTGCGGATGTTAAAAAGAGCAGCATCGGCATGCTTTTCACGTCGTTTGGTAGAAATCCACGCGCGCGTTCTGCCAAAAGCACCATTTGCATGCATATCGTGTGGTTTTGCAGAAAACTGCGTCCGCGTCTACCAAAAGATGCATGCGCATGCTTAAAACGCGTTTTGGCACAAATCCATGTGCGGGTGCTAAAAAGAGCAGCATCGGCATGCTTTTCACGTCGTTTGGTAGAAATCCACACGCGCGTTCTGCCAAAAGCACCATTTGCATGCCTATCGTGTGGTTTTGCAGAAAACTGCGTCCGCGTCTACCAAAAGATGCATGCGCATGCTTAAAACGCGCTTTGGCACAAATCCATGTGCGGATGTTAAAAAGAGCAGCATCGGCATGCTTTTCACGTCGTTTGGTAGAAATCCACACGCGCGTTCTGCCAAAAGCACCATTTGCATGCATATCGTGTGGTTTTGCAGAAAACTGCGTCCGCGTCTACCAAAAGATGCATGTGCATGCTAAAAACGCGTTTTGGCACAAATCCATGTGCGGGTGCTAAAAAGAGCAGCATCGGCATGCTTTTCACGTCGTTTGGTAGAAATCCACACGCGCGTTCTGCCAAAAGCACCATTTGCATGCATATCGTGTGGTTTTGCAGAAAACTGCGTCCGCGTCTACCAAAAGATGCATGTGCATGCTAAAAACGCGTTTTGGCACAAATCCATGTGCGGGTGCTAAAAAGAGCAGCATCGGCATGCTTTTCACGTCGTTTGGTAGAAATCCATGCGCGCGTTCTGCCAAAAGCACCATTTGCATGCCTATCGTGTGGTTTTGCAGAAAACTGCGTCCGCGTCTACCAAAAGATGAATGCGCATGCTTAAAACGCGTTTTGGCACAAATCCATGTGCGGATGTTAAAAAGAGCAGCATCGGCATGCTTTTCACGTCGTTTGGTAGAAATCCACGCGCGCGTTCTGCCAAAAGCACCATTTGCATGCATATCGTGTGGTTTTGCAGAAAACTGCGTCCGCGTCTACCAAAAGATGCATGCGCATGCTTAAAACGCGTTTTGGCACAAATCCATGTGCGGGTGCTAAAAAGAGCAGCATCGGCATGCTTTTCACGTCGTTTGGTAGAAATCCACACGCGCGTTCTGCAAAAAGCACCATTTGCATGCCTATCGTGTGGTTTTGCAGAAAACTGCGTCCGCGTCTACCAAAAGATGCATGCGCATGCTTAAAACGCGCTTTGGCACAAATCCATGTGCGGATGTTAAAAAGAGCAGCATCGGCATGCTTTTCACGTCGTTTGGTAGAAATCCACGCGCGCGTTCTGCCAAAAGCACCATTTGCATGCATATCGTGTGGTTTTGCAGAAAACTGCGTCCGCGTCTACCAAAAGATGCATGCGCATGCTTAAAACGCGCTTTGGCACAAATCCATGTGCGGATGTTAAAAAGAGCAGCATCGGCATGCTTTTCACGTCGTTTGGTAGAAATCCACACGCGCGTTCTGCCAAAAGCACCATTTGCATGCCTATCGTGTGGTTTTGCAGAAAACTGCGTCCGCGTCTACCAAAAGATGCATGCGCATGCTTAAAACGCGCTTTGGCACAAATCCATGTGCGGATGTTAAAAAGAGCAGCATCGGCATGCTTTTCACGTCGTTTGGTAGAAATCCACACGCGCGTTCTGCCAAAAGCACCATTTGCATGCATATCGTGTGGTTTTGCAGAAAACTGCGTCCGCGTCTACCAAAAGATGCATGTGCATGCTAAAAACGCGTTTTGGCACAAATCCATGTGCGGATGTTAAAAAGAGCAGCATCGGCATGCTTTTCACGTCGTTTGGTAGAAATCCACACGCGCGTTCTGCCAAAAGCACCATTTGCATGCATATCGTGTGGTTTTGCAGAAAACTGCGTCCGCGTCTACCAAAAGATGCATGCGCATGCTTAAAACGCGCTTTGGCACAAATCCATGTGCGGGTGCTAAAAAGAGCAGCATCGGCATGCTTTTCACGTCGTTTGGTAGAAATCCACACGCGCGTTCTGCCAAAAGCACCATTTGCATGCCTATCGTGTGGTTTTGCAGAAAACTGCGTCCGCGTCTACCAAAACATGCATGCGCAGGCTTAAAACGCGTTTTGGCACAAATCCATGTGCGGGTGCTAAAAAGAGCAGCATCGGCATGCTTTTCACGTCGTTTGGTAGAAATCCACACGCGCGTTCTGCCAAAAGCACCATTTGCATGCATATCGTGTGGTTTTGCAGAAAACTGCGTCCGCGTCTACCAAAAGATGCATGTGCATGCTAAAAACGCGTTTTGGCACAAATCCATGTGCGGGTGCTAAAAAGAGCAGCATCGGCATGCTTTTCACGTCGTTTGGTAGAAATCCATGCGCGCGTTCTGCCAAAAGCACCATTTGCATGCCTATCGTGTGGTTTTGCAGAAAACTGCGTCCGCGTCTACCAAAAGATGCATGCGCATGCTTAAAACGCGTTTTGGCACAAATCCATGTGCGGATGTTAAAAAGAGCAGCATCGGCATGCTTTTCACGTCGTTTGGTAGAAATCCACGCGCGCGTTCTGCCAAAAGCACCATTTGCATGCATATCGTGTGGTTTTGCAGAAAACTGCGTCCGCGTCTACCAAAAGATGCATGCGCATGCTTAAAACGCGTTTTGGCACAAATCCTTGTGCGGGTGCTAAAAAGAGCAGCATCGGCATGCTTTTCACGTCGTTTGGTAGAAATCCACACGCGCGTTCTGCAAAAAGCACCATTTGCATGCCTATCGTGTGGTTTTGCAGAAAACTGCGTCCGCGTCTACCAAAAGATGCATGCGCATGCTTAAAACGCGCTTTGGCACAAATCCATGTGCGGGTGCTAAAAAGAGCAGCATCGGCATGCTTTTCACGTCGTTTGGTAGAAATCCACACGCGCGTTCTGCCAAAAGCACCATTTGCATGCCTATCGTGTGGTTTTGCAGAAAACTGCGTCCGCGTCTACCAAAACATGCATGCGCATGCTTAAAACGCGCTTTGGCACAAATCCATGTGCGGATGTTAAAAAGAGCAGCATCGGCATGCTTTTCACGTCGTTTGGTAGAAATCCACACGCGCGTTCTGCAAAAAGCACCATTTGCATGCCTATCGTGTGGTTTTGCAGAAAACTGCGTCTACCAAAAGATGCATGCGCATGCTTAAAACGCGTTTTGGCACAAATCCATGTGCGGATGTTAAAAAGAGCAGCATCGGCATGCTTTTCACGTCGTTTGGTAGAAATCCACACGCGCGTTCTGCCAAAAGCACCATTTGCATGCATATCGTGTGGTTTTGCAGAAAACTGCGTCCGCGTCTACCAAAAGATGCATGCGCATGCTTAAAACGCGCTTTGGCACAAATCCATGTGCGGGTGCTAAAAGAGCAGCATCGGCATGCTTTTCACGTCGTTTGGTAGAAATCCACACGCGCGTTCTGCCAAAAGCACCATTTGCATGCCTATCGTGTGGTTTTGCAGAAAACTGCGTCCGCGTCTACCAAAACATGCATGCGCATGCTTAAAACGCGTTTTGGCACAAATCCATGTGCGGGTGCTAAAAAGAGCAGCATCGGCATGCTTTTCACGTCGTTTGGTAGAAATCCACACGCGCGTTCTGCCAAAAGCACCATTTGCATGCATATCGTGTGGTTTTGCAGAAAACTGCGTCCGCGTCTACCAAAAGATGCATGTGCATGCTAAAAACGCGTTTTGGCACAAATCCATGTGCGGGTGCTAAAAAGAGCAGCATCGGCATGCTTTTCACGTCGTTTGGTAGAAATCCATGCGCGCGTTCTGCCAAAAGCACCATTTGCATGCCTATCGTGTGGTTTTGCAGAAAACTGCGTCCGCGTCTACCAAAAGATGAATGCGCATGCTTAAAACTCGTTTTGGCACAAATCCATGTGCGGATGTTAAAAAGAGCAGCATCGGCATGCTTTTCACGTCGTTTGGTAGAAATCCACGCGCGCGTTCTGCCAAAAGCACCATTTGCATGCATATCGTGTGGTTTTGCAGAAAACTGCGTCCGCGTCTACCAAAAGATGCATGCGCATGCTTAAAACGCGTTTTGGCACAAATCCATGTGCGGGTGCTAAAAAGAGCAGCATCGGCATGCTTTTCACGTCGTTTGGTAGAAATCCACACGCGCGTTCTGCAAAAAGCACCATTTGCATGCCTATCGTGTGGTTTTGCAGAAAACTGCGTCCGCGTCTACCAAAAGATGCATGCGCATGCTTAAAACGCGCTTTGGCACAAATCCATGTGCGGATGTTAAAAAGAGCAGCATCGGCATGCTTTTCACGTCGTTTGGTAGAAATCCACGCGCGCGTTCTGCCAAAAGCACCATTTGCATGCATATCGTGTGGTTTTGCAGAAAACTGCGTCCGCGTCTACCAAAAGATGCATGCGCATGCTTAAAACGCGTTTTGGCACAAATCCATGTGCGGGTGCTAAAAAGAGCAGCATCGGCATGCTTTTCACGTCGTTTGGTAGAAATCCACACGCGCGTTCTGCCAAAAGCACCATTTGCATGCCTATCGTGTGGTTTTGCAGAAAACTGCGTCCGCGTCTACCAAAAGATGCATGCGCATGCTTAAAACGCGCTTTGGCACAAATCCATGTGCGGATGTTAAAAAGAGCAGCATCGGCATGCTTTTCACGTCGTTTGGTAGAAATCCACACGCGCGTTCTGCCAAAAGCACCATTTGCATGCATATCGTGTGGTTTTGCAGAAAACTGCGTCCGCGTCTACCAAAAGATGCATGTGCATGCTAAAAACGCGTTTTGGCACAAATCCATGTGCGGGTGCTAAAAAGAGCAGCATCGGCATGCTTTTCACGTCGTTTGGTAGAAATCCACACGCGCGTTCTGCCAAAAGCACCATTTGCATGCATATCGTGTGGTTTTGCAGAAAACTGCGTCCGCGTCTACCAAAAGATGCATGTGCATGCTAAAAACGCGTTTTGGCACAAATCCATGTGCGGGTGCTAAAAAGAGCAGCATCGGCATGCTTTTCACGTCGTTTGGTAGAAATCCATGCGCGCGTTCTGCCAAAAGCACCATTTGCATGCCTATCGTGTGGTTTTGCAGAAAACTGCGTCCGCGTCTACCAAAAGATGAATGCGCATGCTTAAAACGCGTTTTGGCACAAATCCATGTGCGGATGTTAAAAAGAGCAGCATCGGCATGCTTTTCACGTCGTTTGGTAGAAATCCACGCGCGCGTTCTGCCAAAAGCACCATTTGCATGCATATCGTGTGGTTTTGCAGAAAACTGCGTCCGCGTCTACCAAAAGATGCATGCGCATGCTTAAAACGCGTTTTTGGCACAAATCCATGTGCGGGTGCTAAAAAGAGCAGCATCGGCATGCTTTTCACGTCGTTTGGTAGAAATCCACACGCGCGTTCTGCAAAAAGCACCATTTGCATGCCTATCGTGTGGTTTTGCAGAAAACTGCGTCCGCGTCTACCAAAAGATGCATGCGCATGCTTAAAACGCGCTTTGGCACAAATCCATGTGCGGATGTTAAAAAGAGCAGCATCGGCATGCTTTTCACGTCGTTTGGTAGAAATCCACGCGCGCGTTCTGCCAAAAGCACCATTTGCATGCATATCGTGTGGTTTTGCAGAAAACTGCGTCCGCGTCTACCAAAAGATGCATGCGCATGCTTAAAACGCGCTTTGGCACAAATCCATGTGCGGATGTTAAAAAGAGCAGCATCGGCATGCTTTTCACGTCGTTTGGTAGAAATCCACACGCGCGTTCTGCCAAAAGCACCATTTGCATGCCTATCGTGTGGTTTTGCAGAAAACTGCGTCCGCGTCTACCAAAAGATGCATGCGCATGCTTAAAACGCGCTTTGGCACAAATCCATGTGCGGATGTTAAAAAGAGCAGCATCGGCATGCTTTTCACGTCGTTTGGTAGAAATCCACACGCGCGTTCTGCCAAAAGCACCATTTGCATGCATATCGTGTGGTTTTGCAGAAAACTGCGTCCGCGTCTACCAAAAGATGCATGTGCATGCTAAAAACGCGTTTTGGCACAAATCCATGTGCGGATGTTAAAAAGAGCAGCATCGGCATGCTTTTCACGTCGTTTGGTAGAAATCCACACGCGCGTTCTGCCAAAAGCACCATTTGCATGCATATCGTGTGGTTTTGCAGAAAACTGCGTCCGCGTCTACCAAAAGATGCATGCGCATGCTTAAAACGCGCTTTGGCACAAATCCATGTGCGGGTGCTAAAAAGAGCAGCATCGGCATGCTTTTCACGTCGTTTGGTAGAAATCCACACGCGCGTTCTGCCAAAAGCACCATTTGCATGCCTATCGTGTGGTTTTGCAGAAAACTGCGTCCGCGTCTACCAAAACATGCATGCGCAGGCTTAAAACGCGTTTTGGCACAAATCCATGTGCGGGTGCTAAAAAGAGCAGCATCGGCATGCTTTTCACGTCGTTTGGTAGAAATCCACACGCGCGTTCTGCCAAAAGCACCATTTGCATGCATATCGTGTGGTTTTGCAGAAAACTGCGTCCGCGTCTACCAAAAGATGCATGTGCATGCTAAAAACGCGTTTTGGCACAAATCCATGTGCGGGTGCTAAAAAGAGCAGCATCGGCATGCTTTTCACGTCGTTTGGTAGAAATCCATGCGCGCGTTCTGCCAAAAGCACCATTTGCATGCCTATCGTGTGGTTTGCAGAAAACTGCGTCCGCGTCTACCAAAAGATGCATGCGCATGCTTAAAACGCGTTTTGGCACAAATCCATGTGCGGATGTTAAAAAGAGCAGCATCGGCATGCTTTTCACGTCGTTTGGTAGAAATCCACGCGCGCGTTCTGCCAAAAGCACCATTTGCATGCATATCGTGTGGTTTTGCAGAAAACTGCGTCCGCGTCTACCAAAAGATGCATGCGCATGCTTAAAACGCGTTTTGGCACAAATCCTTGTGCGGGTGCTAAAAGAGCAGCATCGGCATGCTTTTCACGTCGTTTGGTAGAAATCCACACGCGCGTTCTGCAAAAAGCACCATTTGCATGCCTATCGTGTGGTTTTGCAGAAAACTGCGTCCGCGTCTACCAAAAGATGCATGCGCATGCTTAAAACGCGCTTTGGCACAAATCCATGTGCGGATGTTAAAAAGAGCAGCATCGGCATGCTTTTCACGTCGTTTGGTAGAAATCCACGCGCGCGTTCTGCCAAAAGCACCATTTGCATGCCTATCGTGTGGTTTTGCAGAAAACTGCGTCCGCGTCTACAAAAGATGCATGCGCATGCTTAAAACCGCGCTTTGGCACAAATCCATGTGCGGATGTTAAAAAGAGCAGCATCGGCATGCTTTTCACGTCGTTTGGTAGAAATCCACACGCGCGTTCTGCCAAAAGCACCATTTGCATGCATATCGTGTGGTTTTGCAGAAAACTGCGTCCGCGTCTACCAAAAGATGCATGCGCATGCTAAAAACGCGTTTTGGCACAAATCCATGTGCGGATGTTAAAAAGAGCAGCATCGGCATGCTTTTCACGTCGTTTGGTAGAAATCCACACGCGCGTTCTGCAAAAAGCACCATTTGCATGCCTATCGTGTGGTTTTGCAGAAAACTGCGTCCGCGTCTACCAAAAGATGCATGCGCATGCTTAAAACGCGCTTTGGCACAAATCCATGTTCGGATGTTAAAAAGAGCAGCATCGGCATGCTTTTCACGTCGTTTGGTAGAAATCCACGCGCGCGTTCTGCCAAAAGCACCATTTGCATGCATATCGTGTGGTTTTGCAGAAACTGCGTCCGCGTCTACCAAAAGATGCATGCGCATGCTTAAAACGCGTTTTGGCACAAATTCATGTGCGGGTGCTAAAAAGAGCAGCATCGGCATGCTTTTCACGTCGTTTGGTAGAAATCCACACGCGCGTTCTGCCAAAAGCACCATTTGCATGCCTATCGTGTGGTTTTGCAGAAAACTGCGTCCGCGTCTACCAAAAGATGCATGCGCATGCTTAAAACGCGTTTTGGCACAAATCCATGTGCGGGTGCTAAAAAGAGCAGCATCGGCATGCTTTTCACGTCGTTTGGTAGAAATCCACACGCGCGTTCTGCCAAAAGCACCATTTGCATGCCTATCGTGTGGTTTTGCAGAAAACTGCGTCCGCGTCTACCAAAAGATGCATGCGCATGCTTAAAACGCGCTTTGGCACAAATCCATGTGCGGATGTTAAAAAGAGCAGCATCGGCATGCTTTTCACGTCGTTTGGTAGAAATCCACACGCGCGTTCTGCCAAAAGCACCATTTGCATGCATATCGTGTGGTTTTGCAGAAAACTGCGTCCGCGTCTACCAAAAGATGCATGTGCATGCTAAAAACGCGTTTTGGCACAAATCCATGTGCGGATGTTAAAAAGAGCAGCATCGGCATGCTTTTCACGTCGTTTGGTAGAAATCCACACGCGCGTTCTGCCAAAAGCACCATTTGCATGCATATCGTGTGGTTTTGCAGAAAACTGCGTCCGCGTCTACCAAAAGATGCATGCGCATGCTTAAAACGCGCTTTGGCACAAATCCATGTGCGGGTGCTAAAAAGAGCAGCATCGGCATGCTTTTCACGTCGTTTGGTAGAAATCCACACGCGCGTTCTGCCAAAAGCACCATTTGCATGCCTATCGTGTGGTTTTGCAGAAAACTGCGTCCGCGTCTACCAAAACATGCATGCGCAGGCTTAAAACGCGTTTTGGCACAAATCCATGTGCGGGTGCTAAAAAGAGCAGCATCGGCATGCTTTTCACGTCGTTTGGTAGAAATCCACACGCGCGTTCTGCCAAAAGCACCATTTGCATGCATATCGTGTGGTTTGCAGAAAACTGCGTCCGCGTCTACCAAAAGATGCATGTGCATGCTAAAAACGCGTTTTGGCACAAATCCATGTGCGGGTGCTAAAAAGAGCAGCATCGGCATGCTTTTCACGTCGTTTGGTAGAAATCCATGCGCGCGTTCTGCCAAAAGCACCATTTGCATGCCTATCGTGTGGTTTTGCAGAAAACTGCGTCCGCGTCTACCAAAAGATGCATGCGCATGCTTAAAACGCGTTTTGGCACAAATCCATGTGCGGATGTTAAAAAGAGCAGCATCGGCATGCTTTTCACGTCGTTTGGTAGAAATCCACGCGCGCGTTCTGCCAAAAGCACCATTTGCATGCATATCGTGTGGTTTTGCAGAAAACTGCGTCCGCGTCTACCAAAAGATGCATGCGCATGCTTAAAACGCGTTTTGGCACAAATCCTTGTGCGGGTGCTAAAAAGAGCAGCATCGGCATGCTTTTCACGTCGTTTGGTAGAAATCCACACGCGCGTTCTGCAAAAAGCACCATTTGCATGCCTATCGTGTGGTTTTGCAGAAAACTGCGTCCGCGTCTACCAAAAGATGCATGCGCATGCTTAAAACGCGCTTTGGCACAAATCCATGTGCGGATGTTAAAAAGAGCAGCATCGGCATGCTTTTCACGTCGTTTGGTAGAAATCCACGCGCGCGTTCTGCCAAAAGCACCATTTGCATGCCTATCGTGTGGTTTTGCAGAAAACTGCGTCCGCGTCTACCAAAAGATGCATGCGCATGCTTAAAACGCGCTTTGGCACAAATCCATGTGCGGATGTTAAAAAGAGCAGCATCGGCATGCTTTTCACGTCGTTTGGTAGAAATCCACACGCGCGTTCTGCCAAAAGCACCATTTGCATGCATATCGTGTGGTTTTGCAGAAAACTGCGTCCGCGTCTACCAAAAGATGCATGTGCATGCTAAAAACGCGTTTTGGCACAAATCCATGTGCGGATGTTAAAAAGCAGCATCGGCATGCTTTTCACGTCGTTTGGTAGAAATCCACACGCGCGTTCTGCAAAAGCACCATTTGCATGCATATCGTGTGGTTTTGCAGAAAACTGCGTCCGCGTCTACCAAAAGATGCATGCGCATGCTTAAAACGCGCTTTGGCACAAATCCATGTGCGGGTGCTAAAAAGAGCAGCATCGGCATGCTTTTCACGTCGTTTGGTAGAAATCCACACGCGCGTTCTGCCAAAAGCACCATTTGCATGCCTATCGTGTGGTTTTGCAGAAAACTGCGTCCGCGTCTACCAAAACATGCATGCGCAGGCTTAAAACGCGTTTTGGCACAAATCCATGTGCGGGTGCTAAAAAGAGCAGCATCGGCATGCTTTTCACGTCGTTTGGTAGAAATCCACACGCGCGTTCTGCCAAAAGCACCATTTGCATGCATATCGTGTGGTTTTGCAGAAAACTGCGTCCGCGTCTACCAAAAGATGCATGTGCATGCTAAAAACGCGTTTTGGCACAAATCCATGTGCGGGTGCTAAAAAGAGCAGCATCGGCATGCTTTTCACGTCGTTTGGTAGAAATCCATGCGCGCGTTCTGCCAAAAGCACCATTTGCATGCCTATCGTGTGGTTTTGCAGAAAACTGCGTCCGCGTCTACCAAAAGATGAATGCGCATGCTTAAAACGCGTTTTGGCACAAATCCATGTGCGGATGTTAAAAAGAGCAGCATCGGCATGCTTTTCACGTCGTTTGGTAGAAATCCACGCGCGCGTTCTGCCAAAAGCACCATTTGCATGCATATCGTGTGGTTTTGCAGAAAACTGCGTCCGCGTCTACCAAAAGATGCATGCGCATGCTTAAAACGCGTTTTGGCACAAATCCATGTGCGGGTGCTAAAAAGAGCAGCATCGGCATGCTTTTCACGTCGTTTGGTAGAAATCCACACGCGCGTTCTGCAAAAAGCACCATTTGCATGCCTATCGTGTGGTTTTGCAGAAAACTGCGTCCGCGTCTACCAAAAGATGCATGCGCATGCTTAAAACGCGCTTTGGCACAAATCCATGTGCGGATGTTAAAAAGAGCAGCATCGGCATGCTTTTCACGTCGTTTGGTAGAAATCCACGCGCGCGTTCTGCCAAAAGCACCATTTGCATGCATATCGTGTGGTTTTGCAGAAAACTGCGTCCGCGTCTACCAAAAGATGCATGCGCATGCTTAAAACGCGTTTTGGCACAAATCCATGTGCGGGTGCTAAAAAGAGCAGCATCGGCATGCTTTTCACGTCGTTTGGTAGAAATCCACACGCGCGTTCTGCCAAAAGCACCATTTGCATGCCTATCGTGTGGTTTTGCAGAAAACTGCGTCCGCGTCTACCAAAAGATGCATGCGCATGCTTAAAACGCGCTTTGGCACAAATCCATGTGCGGATGTTAAAAAGAGCAGCATCGGCATGCTTTTCACGTCGTTTGGTAGAAATCCACACGCGCGTTCTGCCAAAAGCACCATTTGCATGCATATCGTGTGGTTTTGCAGAAAACTGCGTCCGCGTCTACCAAAAGATGCATGTGCATGCTAAAAACGCGTTTTGGCACAAATCCATGTGCGGATGTTAAAAAGAGCAGCATCGGCATGCTTTTCACGTCGTTTGGTAGAAATCCACACGCGCGTTCTGCCAAAAGCACCATTTGCATGCATATCGTGTGGTTTTGCAGAAAACTGCGTCCGCGTCTACCAAAAGATGCATGTGCATGCTAAAAACGCGTTTTGGCACAAATCCATGTGCGGGTGCTAAAAAGAGCAGCATCGGCATGCTTTTCACGTCGTTTGGTAGAAATCCACACGCGCGTTCTGCCAAAAGCACCATTTGCATGCCTATCGTGTG
>NW_027460275.1:0-125172 GCF_050947875.1 Dermacentor variabilis
TGCTTTTCACGTTGTTTGGTAGAAATCCACGCGCGCGTTCTGCCAAAAGCACCATTTGCATGCCTATCGTGTGGTTTTGCAGAAAACTGCGTCCGCGTCTACCAAAAGATGCATGCGCATGCTTAAAACGCGCTTTGGCACAAATCCATGTGCGGATGCTAAAAAGAGCAGCATCGGCATGCTTTTCACGTCGTTTGGTAGAAATCCACACGCGCGTTCTGCCAAAAGCACGATTTGCATGCATATCGTGTGGTTTTGCAGAAAACTGCGTCCGCGTCTACCAAAAGATGCATGCGCATGCTTAAAACGCGCTTTGGCACAAATCCATGTGCGGATGTTAAAAAGAGCAGCATCGGCATGCTTTTCACGTCGTTTGGTAGAAATCCACGCGCGCGTTCTGCCAAAAGCACCATTTGCATGCATATCGTGTGGTTTTGCAGAAAACTGCGTCCGCGTCTACCAAAAGATGCATGCGCATGCTTAAAACGCGTTTTGGCACAAATCCATGTGCGGATGTTAAAAAGAGCAGCATCGGCATGCTTTTCACGTCGTTTGGTAGAAATCCACGCGCGCGTTCTGCCAAAAGCACCATTTGCGTGCATATCGTGTGGTTTTGCAAAAAACTGCGTCCGCGTCTACCAAAAGATGCATGCGCATGCTTAAAACGCGTTTTGGCACAAATCCATGTGCGGATGTTAAAAAGAGCAGCATCGGCATGCTTTTCACGTCGTTTGGTAGAAATCCACGCGCGCGTTCTGCCAAAAGCACCATTTGCATGCATATCGTGTGGTTTTGCAGAAAACTGCGTCCGCGTCTACCAAAAGATGCATGCGCATGCTTAAAACGCGCTTTGGCACAAATCCATGTGCGGATGTTAAAAAGAGCAGCATCGGCATGCTTTTCACGTCGTTTGGTAGAAATCCACGCGCGCGTTCTGCCAAAAGCACCATTTGCATGCATATCGTGTGGTTTTGCAGAAAACTGCGTCCGCGTCTACCAAAAGATGCATGCGCATGCTTAAAACACGTTTTGGCACAAATCCATGTGCGGGTGCTAAAAAGAGCAGCATCGGCATGCTTTTCACGTCGTTTGGTAGAAATCCACACGCGCGTTCTGCCAAAAGCACCATTTGCATGCATATCGTGTGGTTTTGCAGAAAACTGCGTCCGCGTCTACCAAAAGATGCATGTGCATGCTAAAAACGCGTTTTGGCACAAATCCATGTGCGGGTGCAAAAAAGAGCAGCATCGGCATGCTTTTCACGTCGTTTGGTAGAAATCCACGCGCGCGTTCTGCCAAAAGCACCATTTGCATGCCTATCGTGTGGTTTTGCAGAAAACTGCGTCCGCGTCTACCAAAAGATGCATGCGCATGCTTAAAACGCGTTTTGGCACAAATCCATGTGCGGATGTTAAAAAGAGCAGCATCGGCATGCTTTTCACGTCGTTTGGTAGAAATCCACGCGCGCGTTCTGCCAAAAGCACCATTTGCATGCATATCTTGTGGTTTTGCAGAAAACTGCGTCCGCGTCTACCAAAAGATGCATGCGCATGCTTAAAACGCGTTTTGGCACAAATCCATGTGCGGGTGCTAAAAAGAGCAGCATCGGCATGCTTTTCACGTCGTTTGGTAGAAATCCACGCGCGCGTTCTGCCAAAAGCACCATTTGCATGCCTATCGTGTGGTTTTGCAGAAAACTGCGTCCGCGTCTACCAAAAGATGCATGCGCATGCTTAAAACGCGCTTTGGCACAAATCCATGTGCGGATGTTAAAAAGAGCAGCATCGGCATGCTTTTCACGTCGTTTGGTAGAAATCCACACGCGCGTTCTGCCAAAAGCACGATTTGCATGCATATCGTGTGGTTTTGCAGAAAACTGCGTCCGCGTCTACCAAAAGATGCATGCGCATGCTAAAAACGCGTTTTGGCACAAATCCACGTGCGGATGTTAAAAAGAGCAGCATCGGCATGCTTTTCACGTCGTTTGGTAGAAATCCACGCGCGCGTTCTGCCAAAAGCACCATTTGCATGCATATCGTGTGGTTTTGCAGAAAACTGCGTCCGCGTCTACCAAAAGATGCATGCGCATGCTAAAAACGCGTTTTGGCACAAATCCATGTGCGGATGTTAAAAAGAGCAGCATCGGCATGCTTTTCACGTCGTTTGGTAGAAATCCACGCGCGCGTTATGCCAAAAGCACCATTTGCATGCATATCGTGTGGTTTTGCAGAAAACTGCGTCCGCGTCTACCAAAAGATGCATGCGCATGCTAAAAACGCGTTTTGGCACAAATCCATGTGCGGGTGCTAAAAAGAGCAGCATCGGCATGCTTTTCACGTCGTTTGGTAGAAATCCACACGCGCGTCCTGCCAAAAGCACCATTTGCATGCCTATCGTGTGGTTTTGCAGAAAACTGCGTCCGCGTCTACCAAAAGATGCATGCGCATGCTTAAAACGCGCTTTGGCACAAATCCATGTGCGGGTGCTAAAAAGAGCAGCATCGGCATGCTTTTCACGTCGTTTGGTAGAAATCCACACGCGCGTTCTGCCAAAAGCACGATTTGCATGCATATCGTGTGGTTTTGCAGAAAACTGCGTCCGCGTCTACCAAAACATGCATGCGCAGGCTAAAAACGCGTTTTGGCACAAATCCATGTGCGGATGTTAAAAAGAGCAGCATCGGCATGCTTTTCACGTCATTTGGTAGAAATCCACACGCGCGTTCTGCCAAAAGCACGATTTGCGTGCATATCGTGTGGTTTTGCAGAAAACTGCGTCCGCGTCTACCAAAAGATGCATGCGCATGCTTAAAACGCGCTTTGGCACAAATCCATGTGCGGATGTTAAAAAGAGCAGCATCGGCATGCTTTTCACGTTGTTTGGTAGAAATCCACGCGCGCGTTCTGCCAAAAGCACCATTTGCATGCCTATCGTGTGGTTTTGCAGAAAACTGCGTCCGCGTCTACCAAAGATGCATGCGCATGCTTAAAACGCGCTTTGGCACAAATCCATGTGCGGGGGCTAAAAAGAGCAGCATCGGCATGCTTTTCACGTCGTTTGGTAGAAATCCACATGCGCGTTCTGCCAAAAGCACGATTTGCATGCATATCGTGTGGTTTTGCAGAAAACTGCGTCCGCGTCTACCAAAACATGCATGCGCATGCTAAAAACGCGTTTTGGCACAAATCCATGTGCGGATGTTAAAAAGAGCAGCATCGGCATGCTTTTCACGTCGTTTGGTAGAAATCCACACGCGCGTTCTGCCAAAAGCACGATTTGCATGCATATCGTGTGGTTTTGCAGAAAACTGCGTCCGCGTCTACCAAAAGATGCATGCGCATGCTTAAAACGCGCTTTGGCACAAATCATGTGCGGATGTGCGGATGTTAAAAAGAGCAGCATCGGCATGCTTTTCACGTTGTTTGGTAGAAATCCACGCGCGCGTTCTGCCAAAAGCACCATTTGCATGCATATCGTGTGGTTTTGCAGAAAACTGCGTCCGCGTCTACCAAAAGATGCATGCGCATGCTAAAAACGCGTTTGGCACAAATCCATGTGCGGATGTTAAAAAGAGCAGCATCGGCATGCTTTTCACGTCGTTTGGTAGAAATCCACGCGCGCGTTATGCCAAAAGCACCATTTGCATGCATATCGTGTGGTTTTGCAGAAAACTGCGTCCGCGTCTACCAAAAGATGCATGCGCATGCTAAAAACGCGTTTTGGCACAAATCCATGTGCGGTGCTAAAAAGAGCAGCATCGGCATGCTTTTCACGTCGTTTGGTAGAAATCCACACGCGCGTCCTGCCAAAAGCACCATTTGCATGCCTATCGTGTGGTTTTGCAGAAAACTGCGTCCGCGTCTACCAAAAGATGCATGCGCATGCTTAAAACGCGCTTTGGCACAAATCCATGTGCGGGTGCTAAAAAGAGCAGCATCGGCATGCTTTTCACGTCGTTTGGTAGAAATCCACACGCGCGTTCTGCCAAAAGCACGATTTGCATGCATATCGTGTGGTTTTGCAGAAAACTGCGTCCGCGTCTACCAAAACATGCATGCGCATGCTAAAAACGCGTTTTGGCACAAATCCATGTGCGGATGTTAAAAAGAGCAGCATCGGCATGCTTTTCACGTCGTTTGGTAGAAATCCACACGCGCGTTCTGCCAAAAGCACGATTTGCATGCATATCGTGTGGTTTTGCAGAAAACTGCGTCCGCGTCTACCAAAAGATGCATGCGCATGCTAAAAACGCGCTTTGGCACAAATCCATGTGCGGATGTTAAAAAGAGCAGCATCGGCATGCTTTTCACGTTGTTTGGTAGAAATCCACGCGCGCGTTCTGCCAAAAGCACCATTTGCATGCCTATCGTGTGGTTTTGCAGAAAACTGCGTCCGCGTCTACCAAAAGATGCATGCGCATGCTTAAAACGCGCTTTGGCACAAATCCATGTGCGGATGCTAAAAAGAGCAGCATCGGCATGCTTTTCACGTCGTTTGGTAGAAATCCACACGCGCGTTCTGCCAAAGCACGATTTGCATGCATATCGTGTGGTTTTGCAGAAAACTGCGTCCGCGTCTACCAAAAGATGCATGCGCATGCTAAAAACGCGTTTTGGCACAAATCCATGTGCGGATGTTAAAAAGAGCAGCATCGGCATGCTTTTCACGTCGTTTGGTAGAAATCCACACGCGCGTTCTGCCAAAAGCACGATTTGCATGCATATCGTGTGGTTTTGCAGAAAACTGCGTCCGCGTCTACCAAAAGATGCATGCGCATGCTAAAAACGCGCTTTGGCACAAATCCATGTGCGGATGGTAAAAGAGCAGCATCGGCATGCTTTTCACGTTGTTTGGTAGAAATCCACGCGCGCGTTCTGCCAAAAGCACCATTTGCATGCCTATCGTGTGGTTTTGCAGAAAACTGCGTCCGCGTCTACCAAAAGATGCATGCGCATGCTTAAAACGCGCTTTGGCACAAATCCATGTGCGGATGCTAAAAAGAGCAGCATCGGCATGCTTTTCACGTCGTTTGGTAGAAATCCACACGCGCGTTCTGCCAAAAGCACGATTTGCATGCATATCGTGTGGTTTTGCAGAAAACTGCGTCCGCGTCTACCAAAAGATGCATGCGCATGCTAAAAACGCGTTTTGGCACAAATCCATGTGCGGATGTTAAAAAGAGCAGCATCGGCATGCTTTTCACGTCGTTTGGTAGAAATCCACACGCGCGTTCTGCCAAAAGCACGATTTGCATGCATATCGTGTGGTTTTGCAGAAAACTGCGTCCGCGTCTACCAAAAGATGCATGCGCATGCTAAAAACGCGTTTTGGCACAAATCACGTGCGGATGTTAAAAAGAGCAGCATCGGCATGCTTTTCACGTCGTTTGGTAGAAATCCACACGCGCGTTCTGCCAAAAGCACGATTTGCATGCATATCGTGTGGTTTTGCAGAAAACTGCGTCCGCGTCTACCAAAAGATGCATGCGCATGCTAAAAACGCGTTTTGCACAAATCCACGTGCGGATGTTAAAAAGAGCAGCATCGGCATGCTTTTCACGTCGTTTGGTAGAAATCCACGCGCGCGTTATGCCAAAAGCACCATTTGCATGCATATCGTGTGGTTTTGCAGAAACTGCGTCCGCGTCTACCAAAAGATGCATGCGCATGCTAAAAACGCGTTTTGGCACAAATCCATGTGCGGGTGCTAAAAAGAGCAGCATCGGCATGCTTTTCACGTCGTTTGGTAGAAATCCACACGCGCGTCCTGCCAAAAGCACCATTTGCATGCCATCGTGTGGTTTTGCAGAAAACTGCGTCCGCGTCTACCAAAGATGCATGCGCATGCTTAAAACGCGCTTTGGCACAAATCCATGTGCGGGGGCTAAAAAGAGCAGCATCGGCATGCTTTTCACGTCATTTGGTAGAAATCCACACGCGCGTTCTGCCAAAAGCACGATTTGCATGCATATCGTGTGGTTTTGCAGAAAACTGCGTCCGCGTCTACCAAAACATGCATGCGCATGCTAAAAACGCGTTTTGGCACAAATCCATGTGCGGATGTTAAAAAGAGCAGCATCGGCATGCTTTTCACGTCGTTTGGTAGAAATCCACACGCGCGTTCTGCCAAAAGCACGATTTGCATGCATATCGTGTGGTTTTGCAGAAAACTGCGTCCGCGTCTACCAAAAGATGCATGCGCATGCTAAAAACGCGTTTTGGCACAAATCCATGTGCGGATGTTAAAAAGAGCAGCATCGGCATGCTTTTCACGTCGTTTGGTAGAAATCCACGCGCGCGTTCTGCCAAAAGCACCATTTGCATGCATATCGTGTGGTTTTGCAGAAAACTGCGTCCGCGTCTACCAAAAGATGCATGCGCATGCTTAAAACGCGCTTTGGCACAAATCCATGTGCGGATGTTAAAAAGAGCAGCAACGGCATGCTTTTCACGTCGTTTGGTAGAAATCCACGCGCGCGTTCTGCCAAAAGCACCATTTGCATGCCTATCGTGTGGTTTTGCAGAAAACTGCGTCCGCGTCTACCAAAAGATGCATGCGCATGCTTAAAACGCGTTTTGGCACAAATCCATGTGCGGATGTTAAAAAGAGCAGCATCGGCATGCTTTTCACGTCGTTTGGTAGAAATCCACACGCGCGTTCTGCCAAAAGCACGATTTGCATGCATATCGTGTGGTTTTGCAGAAAACTGCGTCCGCGTCTACCAAAAGATGCATGCGCATGCTAAAAACGCGTTTTGGCACAAATCCATGTGCGGATGTTAAAAGAGCAGCATCGGCATGCTTTTCACGTCGTTTGGTAGAAATCCACGCGCGCGTTCTGCCAAAAGCACCATTTGCATGCATATCGTGTGGTTTTGCAGAAAACTGCGTCCGCGTCTACCAAAAGATGCATGCGCATGCTTAAAACGCGCTTTGGCACAAATCCATGTGCGGATGTTAAAAAGAGCAGCATCGGCATGCTTTTCACGTTGTTTGGTAGAACTCCACGCGCGCGTTCTGCCAAAAGCACCATTTGCATGCCTATCGTGTGGTTTTGCAGAAAACTGCGTCCGCGTCTACCAAAAGATGCATGCGCATGCTTAAAACGCGCTTTGGCACAAATCCATGTGCGGATGCTAAAAAGAGCAGCATCGGCATGCTTTTCACGTCGTTTGGTAGAAATCCACACGCGCGTTCTGCCAAAAGCACGATTTGCATGCATATCGTGTGGTTTTGCAGAAAACTGCGTCCGCGTCTACCAAAAGATGCATGCGCATGCTAAAAACGCGTTTTGGCACAAATCCACGTGCGGATGTTAAAAAGAGCAGCATCGGCATGCTTTTCACGTCGTTTGGTAGAAATCCACGCGCGCGTCTGCCAAAAGCACCATTTGCATGCATATCGTGTGGTTTTGCAGAAAACTGCGTCCGCGTCTACCAAAAGATGCATGCGCATGCTAAAAACGCGTTTTGGCACAAATCCATGTGCGGATGTTAAAAAGAGCAGCATCGGCATGCTTTTCACGTCGTTTGGTAGAAATCCACGCGCGCGTTATGCCAAAAGCACCATTTGCATGCATATCGTGTGGTTTTGCAGAAAACTGCGTCCGCGTCTACCAAAAGATGCATGCGCATGCTAAAAACGCGTTTTGGCACAAATCCATGTGCGGGTGCTAAAAAGAGCAGCATCGGCATGCTTTTCACGTCGTTTGGTAGAAATCCACACGCGCGTCCTGCCAAAAGCACCATTTGCATGCCTATCGTGTGGCTTTGCAGAAAACTGCGTCCGCGTCTACCAAAAGATGCATGCGCACGCTTAAAACGCGCTTTGGCACAAATCCATGTGCGGGTGCTAAAAAGAGCAGCATCGGCATGCTTTTCACGTCGTTTGGTAGAAATCCACACGCGCGTTCTGCCAAAAGCACGATTTGCATGCATATCGTGTGGTTTTGCAGAAAACTGCGTCCGCGTCTACCAAAACATGCATGCGCATGCTAAAAACGCGTTTTGGCACAAATCCATGTGCGGATGTTAAAAAGAGCAGCATCGGCATGCTTTTCACGTCGTTTGGTAGAAATCCACACGCGCGTTCTGCCAAAAGCACGATTTGCATGCATATCGTGTGGTTTTGCAGAAAACTGCGTCCGCGTCTACCAAAAGATGCATGCGCATGCTTAAAACGCGCTTTGGCACAAATCCATGTGCGGATGTTAAAAAGAGCAGCATCGGCATGCTTTTCACGTTGTTTGGTAGAAATCCACGCGCGCGTTCTGCCAAAAGCACCATTTGCATGCCTATCGTGTGGTTTTGCAGAAAACTGCGTCCGCGTCTACCAAAAGATGCATGCGCATGCTTAAAACGCGCTTTGGCACAAATCCATGTGCGGATGCTAAAAAGAGCAGCATCGGCATGCTTTTCACGTCGTTTGGTAGAAATCCACACGCGCGTTCTGCCAAAAGCACGATTTGCATGCATATCGTGTGGTTTTGCAGAAAACTGCGTCCGCGTCTACCAAAAGATGCATGCGCATGCTTAAAACGCGCTTTGGCACAAATCCATGTGCGGATGTTAAAAAGAGCAGCATCGGCATGCTTTTCACGTCGTTTGGTAGAAATCCACGCGCGCGTTCTGCCAAAAGCACCATTTGCATGCATATCGTGTGGTTTTGCAGAAAACTGCGTCCGCGTCTACCAAAAGATGCATGCGCATGCTTAAAACGCGTTTTGGCACAAATCCATGTGCGGATGTTAAAAAGAGCAGCATCGGCATGCTTTTCACGTCGTTTGGTAGAAATCCACGCGCGCGTTCTGCCAAAAGCACCATTTGCGTGCATATCGTGTGGTTTTGCAAAAAACTGCGTCCGCGTCTACCAAAAGATGCATGCGCATGCTTAAAACGCGTTTTGGCACAAATCCATGTGCGGATGTTAAAAAGAGCAGCATCGGCATGCTTTTCACGTCGTTTGGTAGAAATCCACGCGCGCGTTCTGCCAAAAGCACCATTTGCATGCATATCGTGTGGTTTTGCAGAAAACTGCGTCCGCGTCTACCAAAAGATGCATGCGCATGCTTAAAACGCGCTTTGGCACAAATCCATGTGCGGATGTTAAAAAGAGCAGCATCGGCATGCTTTTCACGTCGTTTGGTAGAAATCCACGCGCGCGTTCTGCCAAAAGCACCATTTGCATGCATATCGTGTGGTTTTGCAGAAAACTGCGTCCGCGTCTACCAAAAGATGCATGCGCATGCTTAAAACGCGTTTTGGCACAAATCCATGTGCGGGTGCTAAAAAGAGCAGCATCGGCATGCTTTTCACGTCGTTTGGTAGAAATCCACACGCGCGTTCTGCCAAAAGCACCATTTGCATGCATATCGTGTGGTTTTGCAGAAAACTGCGTCCGCGTCTACCAAAAGATGCATGTGCATGCTAAAAACGCGTTTTGGCACAAATCCATGTGCGGGTGCAAAAAAGAGCAGCATCGGCATGCTTTTCACGTCGTTTGGTAGAAATCCACGCGCGCGTTCTGCCAAAAGCACCATTTGCATGCCTATCGTGTGGTTTTGCAGAAAACTGCGTCCGCGTCTACCAAAAGATGCATGCGCATGCTTAAAACGCGTTTTGGCACAAATCCATGTGCGGATGTTAAAAAGAGCAGCATCGGCATGCTTTTCACGTCGTTTGGTAGAAATCCACGCGCGCGTTCTGCCAAAAGCACCATTTGCATGCATATCTTGTGGTTTTGCAGAAAACTGCGTCCGCGTCTACCAAAAGATGCATGCGCATGCTTAAAACGCGTTTTGGCACAAATCCATGTGCGGGTGCTAAAAAGAGCAGCATCGGCATGCTTTTCACGTCGTTTGGTAGAAATCCACGCGCGCGTTCTGCCAAAAGCACCATTTGCATGCCTATCGTGTGGTTTTGCAGAAAACTGCGTCCGCGTCTACCAAAAGATGCATGCGCATGCTTAAAACGCGCTTTGGCACAAATCCATGTGCGGATGTTAAAAAGAGCAGCATCGGCATGCTTTTCACGTCGTTTGGTAGAAATCCACACGCGCGTTCTGCCAAAAGCACGATTTGCATGCATATCGTGTGGTTTTGCAGAAAACTGCGTCCGCGTCTACCAAAAGATGCATGCGCATGCTAAAAACGCGTTTTGGCACAAATCCACGTGCGGATGTTAAAAAGAGCAGCATCGGCATGCTTTTCACGTCGTTTGGTAGAAATCCACGCGCGCGTTCTGCCAAAAGCACCATTTGCATGCATATCGTGTGGTTTTGCAGAAAACTGCGTCCGCGTCTACCAAAAGATGCATGCGCATGCTAAAAACGCGTTTTGGCACAAATCCATGTGCGGATGTTAAAAAGAGCAGCATCGGCATGCTTTTCACGTCGTTTGGTAGAAATCCACGCGCGCGTTATGCCAAAAAGCACCATTTGCATGCATATCGTGTGGTTTTGCAGAAAACTGCGTCCGCGTCTACCAAAAGATGCATGCGCATGCTAAAAACGCGTTTTGGCACAAATCCATGTGCGGGTGCTAAAAAGAGCAGCATCGGCATGCTTTTCACGTCGTTTGGTAGAAATCCACACGCGCGTCCTGCCAAAAGCACCATTTGCATGCCTATCGTGTGGTTTTGCAGAAAACTGCGTCCGCGTCTACCAAAAGATGCATGCGCATGCTTAAAACGCGCTTTGGCACAAATCCATGTGCGGGTGCTAAAAAGAGCAGCATCGGCATGCTTTCACGTCGTTTGGTAGAAATCCACACGCGCGTTCTGCCAAAAGCACGATTTGCATGCATATCGTGTGGTTTTGCAGAAAACTGCGTCCGCGTCTACCAAAACATGCATGCGCATGCTAAAAACGCGTTTTGGCACAAATCCATGTGCGGATGTTAAAAAGAGCAGCATCGGCATGCTTTTCACGTCATTTGGTAGAAATCCACACGCGCGTTCTGCCAAAAGCACGATTTGCGTGCATATCGTGTGGTTTTGCAGAAAACTGCGTCCGCGTCTACCAAAAGATGCATGCGCATGCTTAAAACGCGCTTTGGCACAAATCCATGTGCGGATGTTAAAAAGAGCAGCATCGGCATGCTTTTCACGTTGTTTGTAGAAATCCACGCGCGCGTTCTGCCAAAAGCACCATTTGCATGCCTATCGTGTGGTTTTGCAGAAACTGCGTCCGCGTCTACCAAAAGATGCATGCGCATGCCTTAAAACGCGCTTTGGCACAAATCCATGTGCGGGGCTAAAAAGAGCAGCATCGGCATGCTTTTCACGTCGTTTGGTAGAAATCCACATGCGCGTTCTGCCAAAAGCACGATTTGCATGCATATCGTGTGGTTTTGCAGAAAACTGCGTCCGCGTCTACCAAAACATGCATGCGCATGCTAAAAACGCGTTTTGGCACAAATCCATGTGCGGATGTTAAAAAGAGCAGCATCGGCATGCTTTTCACGTCGTTTGGTAGAAATCCACACGCGCGTTCTGCCAAAAGCACGATTTGCATGCATATCGTGTGGTTTTGCAGAAAACTGCATCCGCGTCTACCAAAAGATGCATGCGCATGCTTAAAACGCGCTTTGGCACAAATCCATGTGCGGATGTGCGGATGTTAAAAAGAGCAGCATCGGCATGCTTTTCACGTTGTTTGGTAGAAATCCACGCGCGCGTTCTGCCAAAAGCACCATTTGCATGCATATCGTGTGGTTTTGCAGAAAACTGCGTCCGCGTCTACCAAAAGATGCATGCGCATGCTAAAACGCGTTTTGGCACAAATCCATGTGCGGATGTTAAAAAGAGCAGCATCGGCATGCTTTTCACGTCGTTTGGTAGAAATCCACGCGCGCGTTATGCCAAAAGCACCATTTGCATGCATATCGTGTGGTTTTGCAGAAAACTGCGTCCGCGTCTACCAAAAGATGCATGCGCATGCTAAAAACGCGTTTTGGCACAAATCCATGTGCGGGTGCTAAAAAGAGCAGCATCGGCATGCTTTTCACGTCGTTTGTAGAAATCCACACGCGCGTCCTGCCAAAAGCACCATTTGCATGCCTATCGTGTGGTTTTGCAGAAAACTGCGTCCGCGTCTACCAAAAGATGCATGCGCATGCTAAAAACGCGCTTTGGCACAAATCCATGTGCGGGTGCTAAAAAGAGCAGCATCGGCATGCTTTTCACGTCGTTTGGTAGAAATCCACACGCGCGTTCTGCCAAAAGCACGATTTGCATGCATATCGTGTGGTTTTGCAGAAAACTGCGTCCGCGTCTACCAAAACATGCATGGCGCATGCTAAAAACGCGTTTTGGCACAAATCCATGTGCGGATGTTAAAAAGAGCAGCATCGGCATGCTTTTCATCGTCGTTTGGTAGAAATCCACACGCGCGTTCTGCCAAAAGCACGATTTGCATGCATATCGTGTGGTTTTGCAGAAAACTGCGTCCGCGTCTACCAAAAGATGCATGCGCATGCTAAAAACGCGCTTTGGCACAAATCCATGTGCGGATGTTAAAAAGAGCAGCATCGGCATGCTTTTCACGTTGTTTGGTAGAAATCCACGCGCGCGTTCTGCCAAAAGCACCATTTGCATGCCTATCGTGTGGTTTTGCAGAAAACTGCGTCCGCGTCTACCAAAAGATGCATGCGCATGCTTAAAACGCGCTTTGGCACAAATCCATGTGCGGATGCTAAAAAGAGCAGCATCGGCATGCTTTTCACGTCGTTTGGTAGAAATCCACACGCGCGTTCTGCCAAAAGCACGATTTGCATGCATATCGTGTGGTTTTGCAGAAAACTGCGTCCGCGTCTACCAAAAGATGCATGCGCATGCTAAAAACGCGTTTTGGCACAAATCCATGTGCGGATGTTAAAAAGAGCAGCATCGGCATGCTTTTCACGTCGTTTGGTAGAAATCCACACGCGCGTTCTGCCAAAAGCACGATTTGCATGCATATCGTGTGGTTTTTGCAGAAAACTGCGTCCGCGGTCTACCAAAAGATGCATGCGCATGCTAAAAACGCGTTTTGGCACAAATCCACGTGGGGATGTTAAAAAGAGCAGCATCGGCATGCTTTTCACGTCGTTTGTAGAAATCCACGCGCGCGTTCTGCCAAAAGCACCATTTGCATGCATATCGTGTGGTTTTGCAGAAAACTGCGTCCGCGTCTACCAAAAGATGCATGCGCATGCTAAAAAACGCGTTTTGGCACAAATCCATGTGCGGATGTTAAAAAGAGCAGCATCGGCATGCTTTTCACGTCGTTTGGTAGAAATCCACGCGCGCGTTATGCCAAAAGCACCATTTGCATGCATATCGTGTGGGGGTTTTGCAGAAAACTGCGTCCGCGTCTACCAAAAGATGCATGCGCATGCTAAAAACGCGTTTTGGCACAAATCCATGTGCGGGTGCTAAAAAGAGCAGCATCGGCATGCTTTTCACGTCGTTTGTAGAAATCCACACGCGCCGTCCTGCCAAAAGCACCATTTGCATGCCCATCGTGTGGTTTTGCAGAAAACTGCGTCCGCGTCTACCAAAAGATGCATGCGCATGCTTAAAACGCGCTTTGGCACAAATCCATGTGCGGGGGCTAAAAAGAGCAGCATCGGCATGCTTTTCACGTCGTTTGGTAGAAATCCACACGCGCGTTCTGCCAAAAGCACGATTTGCATGCATATCGTGTGGTTTTGCAGAAAACTGCGTCCGCGTCTACCAAAAGATGCATGCGCATGCTTAAAACGCGCTTTGGCACAAATCCATGTGCGGATGTTAAAAAGAGCAGCATTGGCATGCTTTTCACGTTGTTTGGTAGAAATCCACGCGCGCGTTCTGCAAAAGCACCATTTGCATGCATATCGTGTGGTTTTGCAGAAAACTGCGTCCGCGTCTACCAAAAGATGCATGCGCATGCTAAAAACGCGTTTTGGCACAAATCCATGTGCGGATGTTAAAAAGAGCAGCATCGGCATGCTTTTCACGTCGTTTGTAGAAATCCACGCGCGCGTTATGCCAAAAGCACCATTTGCATGCATATCGTGTGGTTTTGCAGAAAACTGCGTCCGCGTCTACCAAAAGATGCATGCGCATGCAAAAAACGCGTTTTTGGCACAAATCCATGTGCGGGTGCTAAAAAGAGCAGCATCGGCATGCTTTTCACGTCGTTTGGTAGAAATCCACACGCGCGTCCTGCCAAAAGCACCATTTGCATGCCTATCGTGTGGTTTTGCAGAAAACTGCGTCCGCGTCTACCAAAAGATGCATGCGCATGCTTAAAACGCGCTTTGGCACAAATCCATGTGCGGGGTGCTAAAAAGAGCAGCATCGGCATGCTTTTCACGTCGTTTGGTAGAAATCCACACGCGCGTTCTGCCAAAAGCACGATTTGCATGCATATCGTGTGGTTTTGCAGAAAACTGCGTCCGCGTCTACCAAAAGATGCATGCGCATGCTTAAAACGCGCTTTGGCACAAATCCATGTGCGGATGCTAAAAAGAGCAGCATCGGCATGCTTTTCACGTCGTTTGGTAGAAATCCACACGCGCGTTCTGCCAAAAGCACGATTTGCATGCATATCGTGTGGTTTTGCAGAAAACTGCGTCCGCGTCTACCAAAAGATGCATGCGCATGCTTAAAACGCGCTTTGGCACAAATCCATGTGCGGATGTTAAAAAGAGCAGCATCGGCATGCTTTTCACGTTGTTTGGTAGAAATCCACGCGCGCGTTCTGCCAAAAGCACCATTTGCATGCCTATCGTGTGGTTTTGCAGAAAACTGCGTCCGCGTCTACCAAAAGATGCATGCGCATGCTAAAAAACGCGTTTTGGCACAAATCCATGTGCGGGTGCTAAAAAGAGCAGCATCGGCATGCTTTTCACGTTGTTTGGTAGAAATCCACGCGCGCGTTCTGCCAAAAGCACCATTTGCATGCCTATCGTGTGGTTTTGCAGAAAACTGCGTCCGCGTCTACCAAAGATGCATGCGCATGCTTAAAAACGCGCTTTGGCACAAATCCATGTGCGGGTGCTAAAAAGAGCAGCATCGGCATGCTTTTCACGTCGTTTGGTAGAAATCCACACGAGCGTTCTGCCAAAAGCACCATTTGCATGCATATCGTGTGGTTTTGCAGAAAACTGCGTCGCGTCTACCAAAACATGCATGCGCATGCTAAAAACGCGTTTTGGCACAAATCCATGTGCGGATGTTAAAAAGAGCAGCATCGGCATGCTTTTCACGTCGTTTGGTAGAAATCCACACGCGCGTTCTGCAAAAGCACGATTTGCATGCATATCGTGTGGTTTTGCAGAAAACTGCGTCCGCGTCTACCAAAAGATGCATGCGCATGCTAAAAACGCGTTTTGGCACAAATCCATGTGCGGATGTTAAAAAGAGCAGCATCGGCATGCTTTTCACGTCGTTTGGTAGAAATCCACGCGCGCGTTCTGCCAAAAGCACCATTTGCATGCATATCGTGTGGTTTTGCAGAAAACTGCGTCCGCGTCTACCAAAAGATGCATGCGCATGCTTAAAACGCGCTTTGGCACAAATCCATGTGCGGATGTTAAAAAGAGCAGCATCGGCATGCTTTCACGTGTTTGGTAGAAATCCACGCGCGCGTTCTGCCAAAAGCACCATTTGCATGCCTATCGTGTGGTTTTGCAGAAAACTGCGTCCGCGTCTACCAAAAGATGCATGCGCATGCTTAAAACGCGCTTTGGCACAAATCCATGTGCGGATGCTAAAAAGAGCAGCATCGGCATGCTTTTCACGTCGTTTGGTAGAAATCCACACGCGCGTTCTGGCCAAAAGCACGATTTGCATGCATATCGTGTGGTTTTGCAGAAAACTGCGTCCGCGTCTACCAAAAGATGCATGCCCATGCTAAAAACGCGTTTTGGCACAAATCCATGTGCGGGTGCTAAAAAGAGCAGCATCGGCATGCTTTTCACGTTGTTTGGTAGAAATCCACGCGCGCGTTCTGCCAAAAGCACCATTTGCATGCCTATCGTGTGGTTTTGCAGAAAACTGCGTCCGCGTCTACCAAAAGATGCATGCGCATGCTTAAAACGCGCTTTGGCACAAATCCATGTGCGGATGTTAAAAAGAGCAGCATCGGCATGCTTTTCACGTCGTTTGGTAGAAATCCACACGCGCGTTCTGCCAAAAGCACGATTTGCATGCATATCGTGTGGTTTTGCAGAAAACTGCGTCCGCGTCTACCAAAAGATGCATGCGCATGCTAAAAACGCGTTTTGGCACAAATCCACGTGCGGATGTTAAAAAGAGCAGCATCGGCATGCTTTTCACGTCGTTTGGTAGAAATCCACGCGCGCGTTCTGCCAAAAGCACCATTTGCATGCATATCGTGTGGTTTTGCAGAAAACTGCGTCCGCGTCTACCAAAAGATGCATGCGCATGCTAAAAACGCGTTTTGGCACAAATCCATGTGCGGATGTAAAAAGAGCAGCATCGGCATGCTTTTCACGTCGTTTGGTAGAAATCCACGCGCGCGTTATGCCAAAAGCACCATTTGCATGCATATCGTGTGGTTTTGCAGAAAACTGCGTCCGCGTCTACCAAAAGATGCATGCGCATGCTAAAAACGCGTTTTGGCACAAATCCATGTGCGGGTGCTAAAAAGAGCAGCATCGGCATGCTTTTCACGTCGTTTGGTAGAAATCCACACGCGCGTCCTGCCAAAAGCACCATTTGCATGCCTATCGTGTGGTTTTGCAGAAAACTGCGTCCGCGTCTACCAAAAGATGCATGCGCATGCTTAAAACGCGCTTTGGCACAAATCCATGTGCGGGTGCTAAAAAGAGCAGCATCGGCATGCTTTTCACGTCGTTTGGTAGAAATCCACACGCGCGTTCTGCCAAAAGCACGATTTGCATGCATATCGTGTGGTTTTGCAGAAAACTGCGTCCGCGTCTACCAAAACATGCATGCGCATGCTAAAAACGCGTTTTGGCACAAATCCATGTGCGGATGTTAAAAAGAGCAGCATCGGCATGCTTTTCACGTCGTTTGGTAGAAATCCACACGCGCGTTCTGCCAAAAGCACGATTTGCATGCATATCGTGTGGTTTTGCAGAAAACTGCGTCCGCGTCTACCAAAAGATGCATGCGCATGCTTAAAACGCGCTTTGGCACAAATCCATGTGCGGATGTTAAAAAGAGCAGCATCGGCATGCTTTTCACGTTGTTTGGTAGAAATCCACGCGCGCGTTCTGCCAAAAGCACCATTTGCATGCCTATCGTGTGGTTTTGCAGAAAACTGCGCCCGCGTCTACCAAAAGATGCATGCGCATGCTTAAAACGCGCTTTGGCACAAATCCATGTGCGGGGGCTAAAAAGAGCAGCATCGGCATGCTTTTCACGTCGTTTGGTAGAAATCCACACGCGCGTTCTGCCAAAAGCACGATTTGCATGCATATCGTGTGGTTTTGCAGAAAACTGCGTCCGCGTCTACCAAAACATGCATGCGCATGCTAAAAACGCGTTTTGGCACAAATCCATGTGCGGATGTTAAAAAGAGCAGCATCGGCATGCTTTTCACGTCGTTTGGTAGAAATCCACACGCGCGTTCTGCCAAAAGCACGATTTGCATGCATATCGTGTGGTTTTGCAGAAAACTGCGTCCGCGTCTACCAAAAGATGCATGCGCATGCTTAAAACGCGCTTTGGCACAAATCCATGTGCGGATGTTAAAAAGAGCAGCATCGGCATGCTTTTCACGTTGTTTGGTAGAAATCCACGCGCGCGTTCTGCCAAAAGCACCATTTGCATGCCTATCGTGTGGTTTTGCAGAAAACTGCGTCCGCGTCTACCAAAAGATGCATGCGCATGCTTAAAACGCGCTTTGGCACAAATCCATGTGCGGATGCTAAAAAGAGCAGCATCGGCATGCTTTTCACGTCGTTTGGTAGAAATCCACACGCGCGTTCTGCCAAAAGCACGATTTGCATGCATATCGTGTGGTTTTGCAGAAAACTGCGTCCGCGTCTACCAAAAGATGCATGCGCATGCTTAAAACGCGCTTTGGCACAAATCCATGTGCGGATGTTAAAAAGAGCAGCATCGGCATGCTTTTCACGTCGTTTGGTAGAAATCCACGCGCGCGTTCTGCCAAAAGCACCATTTGCATGCATATCGTGTGGTTTTGCAGAAAACTGCGTCCGCGTCTACCAAAAGATGCATGCGCATGCTAAAAACGCGTTTTGGCACAAATCCATGTGCGGATGTTAAAAAGAGCAGCATCGGCATGCTTTTCACGTCGTTTGGTAGAAATCCACGCGCGCGTTATGCCAAAAGCACCATTTGCATGCATATCGTGTGGTTTTGCAGAAAACTGCGTCCGCGTCTACCAAAAGATGCATGCGCATGCTAAAAACGCGTTTTGGCACAAATCCATGTGCGGGTGCTAAAAAGAGCAGCATCGGCATGCTTTTCACGTCGTTTGGTAGAAATCCACACGCGCGTCCTGCCAAAAGCACCATTTGCATGCCTATCGTGTGGTTTTGCAGAAAACTGCGTCCGCGTCTACCAAAAGATGCATGCGCATGCTTAAAACGCGCTTTGGCACAAATCCATGTGCGGGTGCTAAAAAGAGCAGCATCGGCATGCTTTTCACGTCGTTTGGTAGAAATCCACACGCGCGTTCTGCCAAAAGCACGATTTGCATGCATATCGTGTGGTTTTGCAGAAAACTGCGTCCGCGTCTACCAAAACATGCATGCGCATGCTAAAAACGCGTTTTGGCACAAATCCATGTGCGGATGTTAAAAAGAGCAGCATCGGCATGCTTTTCACGTCGTTTGGTAGAAATCCACACGCGCGTTCTGCCAAAAGCACGATTTGCATGCATATCGTGTGGTTTTGCAGAAAACTGCGTCCGCGTCTACCAAAAGATGCATGCGCATGCTAAAAACGCGCTTTGGCACAAATCCATGTGCGGATGGTAAAAAGAGCAGCATCGGCATGCTTTTCACGTTGTTTGGTAGAAATCCACGCGCGCGTTCTGCCAAAAGCACCATTTGCATGCCTATCGTGTGGTTTTGCAGAAAACTGCGTCCGCGTCTACCAAAAGATGCATGCGCATGCTTAAAACGCGCTTTGGCACAAATCCATGTGCGGATGCTAAAAAGAGCAGCATCGGCATGCTTTTCACGTCGTTTGGTAGAAATCCACACGCGCGTTCTGCCAAAAGCACGATTTGCATGCATATCGTGTGGTTTTGCAGAAAACTGCGTCCGCGTCTACCAAAAGATGCATGCGCATGCTAAAAACGCGTTTTGGCACAAATCCACGTGCGGATGTTAAAAAGAGCAGCATCGGCATGCTTTTCACGTCGTTTGGTAGAAATCCACGCGCGCGTTATGCCAAAAGCACCATTTGCATGCATATCGTGTGGTTTTGCAGAAAACTGCGTCCGCGTCTACCAAAAGATGCATGCGCATGCTAAAAACGCGTTTTGGCACAAATCCATGTGCGGGTGCTAAAAAGAGCAGCATCGGCATGCTTTTCACGTCGTTTGGTAGAAATCCACACGCGCGTCCTGCCAAAAGCACCATTTGCATGCCTATCGTGTGGTTTTGCAGAAAACTGCGTCCGCGTCTACCAAAAGATGCATGCGCATGCTTAAAACGCGCTTTGGCACAAATCCATGTGCGGGGGCTAAAAAGAGCAGCATCGGCATGCTTTTCACGTCGTTTGGTAGAAATCCACACGCGCGTTCTGCCAAAAGCACGATTTGCATGCATATCGTGTGGTTTTGCAGAAAACTGCGTCCGCGTCTACCAAAACATGCATGCGCATGCTAAAAACGCGTTTTGGCACAAATCCATGTGCGGATGTTAAAAAGAGCAGCATCGGCATGCTTTTCACGTCGTTTGGTAGAAATCCACACGCGCGTTCTGCCAAAAGCACGATTTGCATGGATATCGTGTGGTTTTGCAGAAAACTGCGTCCGCGTCTACCAAAACATGCATGCGCATGCTAAAAACGCGTTTTGGCACAAATCCATGTGCGGATGTTAAAAAGAGCAGCATCGGCATGCTTTTCACGTCGTTTGGTAGAAATCCACACGCGCGTTCTGCCAAAAGCACGATTTGCATGCATATCGTGTGGTTTTGCAGAAAACTGCGTCCGCGTCTACCAAAAGATGCATGCGCATGCTAAAAACGCGCTTTGGCACAAATCCATGTGCGGATGTTAAAAAGAGCAGCATCGGCATGCTTTTCACGTCGTTTGGTAGAAATCCACACGCGCGTTCTGCCAAAAGCACGATTTGCATGCATATCGTGTGGTTTTGCAGAAAACTGCGTCCGCGTCTACCAAAAGATGCATGCGCATGCTAAAAACGCGCTTTGGCACAAATCCATGTGCGGATGTTAAAAAGAGCAGCATCGGCATGCTTTTCACGTTGTTTGGTAGAAATCCACGCGCGCGTTCTGCCAAAAGCACCATTTGCATGCATATCGTGTGGTTTTGCAGAAAACTGCGTCCGCGTCTACCAAAAGATGCATGCGCATGCTAAAAACGCGCTTTGGCACAAATCCATGTGCGGATGTTAAAAAGAGCAGCATCGGCATGCTTTTCACGTTGTTTGGTAGAAATCCACGCGCGCGTTCTGCCAAAAGCACCATTTGCATGCCTATCGTGTGGTTTTGCAGAAAACTGCGTCCGCGTCTACCAAAAGATGCATGCGCATGCTAAAAACGCGTTTTGGCACAAATCCATGTGCGGATGTTAAAAAGAGCAGCATCGGCATGCTTTTCACGTCGTTTGGTAGAAATCCACACGCGCGTTCTGCCAAAAGCACGATTTGCATGCATATCGTGTGGTTTTGCAGAAAACTGCGTCCGCGTCTACCAAAAGATGCATGCGCATGCTAAAAACGCGTTTTGGCACAAATCCACGTGCGGATGTTAAAAAGAGCAGCATCGGCATGCTTTTCACGTCGTTTGGTAGAAATCCACGCGCGCGTTCTGCCAAAAGCACCATTTGCATGCATATCGTGTGGTTTTGCAGAAAACTGCGTCCGCGTCTACCAAAGATGCTATGCGCATGCTTAAAACGCGCTTTGGCACAAATCCATGTGCGGGTGCTAAAAAGAGCAGCATCGGCATGCTTTTCACGTCGTTTGGTAGAAATCCACACGCGCGTTCTGCCAAAAGCACGATTTGCATGCATATCGTGTGGTTTTGCAGAAAACTGCGTCCGCGTCTACCAAAACATGCATGCGCATGCTAAAAACGCGTTTTGGCACAAATCCATGTGCGGATGTTAAAAAGAGCAGCATCGGCATGCTTTTCACGTCGTTTGGTAGAAATCCACACGCGCGTTCTGCCAAAAGCACGATTTGCATGCATATCGTGTGGTTTTGCAGAAAACTGCGTCCGCGTCTACCAAAAGATGCATGCGCATGCTAAAAACGCGCTTTGGCACAAATCCATGTGCGGATGTTAAAAAGAGCAGCATCGGCATGCTTTTCACGTCGTTTGGTAGAAATCCACGCGCGCGTTCTGCCAAAAGCACCATTTGCATGCCTATCGTGTGGTTTTGCAGAAAACTGCGTCCGCGTCTACCAAAAGATGCATGCGCATGCTTAAAACGCGCTTTGGCACAAATCCATGTGCGGATGCTAAAAAGAGCAGCATCGGCATGCTTTTCACGTCGTTTGGTAGAAATCCACACGCGCGTTCTGCCAAAAGCACGATTTGCATGCATATCGTGTGGTTTTGCAGAAAACTGCGTCCGCGTCTACCAAAAGATGCATGCGCATGCTTAAAACGCGCTTTGGCACAAATCCATGTGCGGATGTTAAAAAGAGCAGCATCGGCATGCTTTTCACGTCGTTTGGTAGAAATCCACACGCGCGTTCTGCCAAAAGCACGATTTGCATGCATATCGTGTGGTTTTGCAGAAAACTGCGTCCGCGTCTACCAAAAGATGCATGCGCATGCTTAAAACGCGCTTTGGCACAAATCCACGTGCGGATGTTAAAAAGAGCAGCATCGGCATGCTTTTCACGTCGTTTGGTAGAAATCCACACGCGCGTCCTGCCAAAAGCACCATTTGCATGCCTATCGTGTCGTTTTGCAGAAAACTGCGTCCGCGTCTACCAAAAGATGCATGCGCATGCTTAAAACGCGCTTTGGCACAAATCCATGTGCGGGTGCTAAAAAGAGCAGCATCGGCATGCTTTTCACGTCGTTTGGTAGAAATCCACACGCGCGTTCTGCCAAAAGCACGATTTGCATGCATATCGTGTGGTTTTGCAGAAAACTGCGTCCGCGTCTACCAAAAGATGCATGCGCATGCTTAAAACGCGCTTTGGCACAAATCCATGTGCGGATGTTAAAAAGAGCAGCATCGGCATGCTTTTCACGTCGTTTGGTAGAAATCCACACGCGCGTTCTGCCAAAAGCACGATTTGCATGCATATCGTGTGGTTTTGCAGAAAACTGCGTCCGCGTCTACCAAAAGATGCATGCGCATGCTTAAAACGCGCTTTGGCACAAATCCACGTGCGGATGTTAAAAAGAGCAGCATCGGCATGCTTTTCACGTCGTTTGGTAGAAATCCACACGCGCGTCCTGCCAAAAGCACCATTTGCATGCCTATCGTGTGGTTTTGCAGAAAACTGCGTCCGCGTCTACCAAAAGATGCATGCGCATGCTTAAAACGCGCTTTGGCACAAATCCATGTGCGGGTGCTAAAAAGAGCAGCATCGGCATGCTTTTCACGTCGTTTGGTAGAAATCCACACGCGCGTTATGCCAAAAGCACGATTTGCATGCATATCGTGTGGTTTTGCAGAAAACTGCGTCCGCGTCTACCAAAAGATGCATGCGCATGCTAAAAACGCGTTTTGGCACAAATCCATGTGCGGATGTTAAAAAGAGCAGCATCGGCATGCTTTTCACGTCGTTTGGTAGAAATCCACACGCGCGTTCTGCCAAAAGCACGATTTGCATGCCTATCGTGTGGTTTTGCAGAAAACTGCGTCCGCGTCTACCAAAAGATGCATGCGCATGCTAAAAACGCGTTTTGGCACAAATCCACGTGCGGATGTTAAAAAGAGCAGCATCGGCATGCTTTTCACGTCGTTTGGTAGAAATCCACGCGCGCGTTCTGCCAAAAGCACCATTTGCATGCATATCGTGTGGTCTTGCAGAAAACTGCGTCCGCGTCTACCAAAAGATGCATGCGCATGCTAAAAACGCGTTTTGGCACAAATCCATGTGCGGATGTTAAAAAGAGCAGCATCGGCATGCTTTTCACGTCGTTTGGTAGAAATCCACGCGCGCGTTATGCCAAAAGCACCATTTGCATGCATATCGTGTGGTTTTGCAGAAAACTGCGTCCGCGTCTACCAAAAGATGCATGCGCATGCTAAAAACGCGTTTTGGCACAAATCCATGTGCGGGTGCTAAAAAGAGCAGCATCGGCATGCTTTTCACGTCGTTTGGTAGAAATCCACACGCGCGTCCTGCCAAAAGCACCATTTGCATGCCTATCGTGTGGTTTTGCAGAAAACTGCGTCCGCGTCTACCAAAAGATGCATGCGCATGCTTAAAACGCGCTTTGGCACAAATCCATGTGCGGATGTTAAAAAGAGCAGCATCGGCATGCTTTTCACGTCGTTTGGTAGAAATCCACACGCGCGTTCTGCCAAAAGCACGATTTGCATGCATATCGTGTGGTTTTGCAGAAAACTGCGTCCGCGTCTACCAAAAGATGCATGCGCATGCTAAAAACGCGTTTTGGCACAAATCCATGTGCGGATGTTAAAAAGAGCAGCATCGGCATGCTTTTCACGTCGTTTGGTAGAAATCCACGCGCGCGTTCTGCCAAAAGCACCATTTGCATGCATATCGTGTGGTTTTGCATAAAACTGCGTCCGCGTCTACCAAAAGATGCATGCGCATGCTTAAAACGCGCTTTGGCACAAATCCATGTGCGGATGTTAAAAAGAGCAGCATCGGCATGCTTTTCACGTTGTTTGGTAGAAATCCACGCGCGCGTTCTGCCAAAAGCACCATTTGCATGCCTATCGTGTGGTTTTGCAGAAAACTGCGTCCGCGTCTACCAAAAGATGCATGCGCATGCTTAAAACGCGCTTTGGCACAAATCCATGTGCGGATGCTAAAAAGAGCAGCATCGGCATGCTTTTCACGTCGTTTGGTAGAAATCCACACGCGCGTTCTGCCAAAAGCACGATTTGCATGCATATCGTGTGGTTTTGCAGAAAACTGCGTCCGCGTCTACCAAAAGATGCATGCGCATGCTAAAAACGCGTTTTGGCACAAATCCATGTGCGGGTGCTAAAAAGAGCAGCATCGGCATGCTTTTCACGTTGTTTGGTAGAAATCCACGCGCGCGTTCTGCCAAAAGCACCATTTGCATGCCTATCGTGTGGTTTTGCAGAAAACTGCGTCCGCGTCTACCAAAAGATGCATGCGCATGCTTAAAACGCGCTTTGGCACAAATCCATGTGCGGATGTTAAAAAGAGCAGCATCGGCATGCTTTTCACGTCGTTTGGTAGAAATCCACACGCGCGTTCTGCCAAAAGCACGATTTGCATGCATATCGTGTGGTTTTGCAGAAAACTGCGTCCGCGTCTACCAAAAGATGCATGCGCATGCTAAAAACGCGTTTTGGCACAAATCCACGTGCGGATGTTAAAAAGAGCAGCATCGGCATGCTTTTCACGTCGTTTGGTAGAAATCCACGCGCGCGTTCTGCCAAAAGCACCATTTGCATGCATATCGTGTGGTTTTGCAGAAAACTGCGTCCGCGTCTACCAAAAGATGCATGCGCATGCTAAAAACGCGTTTTGGCACAAATCCATGTGCGGATGTTAAAAAGAGCAGCATCGGCATGCTTTTCACGTCGTTTGCTAGAAATCCACGCGCGCGTTATGCCAAAAGCACCATTTGCATGCATATCGTGTGGTTTTGCAGAAAACTGCGTCCTCGTCTACCAAAAGATGCATGCGCATGCTTAAAACGCGCTTTGGCACAAATCCATGTGCGGATGTTAAAAAGAGCAGCATCGGCATGCTTTTCACGTCGTTTGGTAGAAATCCACACGCGCGTCCTGCCAAAAGCACCATTTGCATGGCTATCGTGTGGTTTTGCAGAAAACTGCGTCCGCGTCTACCAAAAGATGCATGCGCATGCTTAAAACGCGCTTTGGCACAAATCCATGTGCGGGTGCTAAAAAGAGCAGCATCGGCATGCTTTTCACGTCGTTTGGTAGAAATCCACACGCGCGTTCTGCCAAAAGCACGATTTGCATGCATATCGTGTGGTTTTGCAGAAAACTGCGTCCGCGTCTACCAAAAGATGCATGCGCATGCTAAAAACGCGTTTTGGCACAAATCCATGTGCGGATGTTAAAAAGAGCAGCATCGGCATGCTTTTCACGTCGTTTGGTAGAAATCCACACGCGCGTTCTGCCAAAAGTAGGATTTGCATGCATATCGTGTGGTTTTGCAGAAAACTGCGTCCGCGTCTACCAAAAGATGCATGCGCATGCTAAAAACGCGTTTTGGCACAAATCCACGTGCGGATGTTAAAAAGAGCAGCGTCGGCATGCTTTTCACGTCGTTTGGTAGAAATCCACGCGCGCGTTCTGCCAAAAGCACCATTTGCATGCATATCGTGTGGTTTTGCAGAAAACTGCGTCCGCGTCTACCAAAAGATGCATGCGCATGCTAAAAACGCGTTTTGGCACAAATCCATGTGCGGATGTTAAAAAGAGCAGCATCGGCATGCTTTTCACGTCGTTTGGTAGAAATCCACGCGCGCGTTATGCCAAAAGCACCATTTGCATGCATATCGTGTGGTTTTGCAGAAAACTGCGTCCGCGTCTACCAAAAGATGCATGCGCATGCTAAAAACGCGTTTTGGCACAAATCCATGTGCGGGTGCTAAAAAGAGCAGCATCGGCATGCTTTTCACGTCGTTTGGTAGAAATCCACACGCGCGTCCTGCCAAAAGCACCATTTGCATGCCTATCGTGTGGTTTTGCAGAAAACTGCGTCCGCGTCTACCAAAAGATGCATGCGCATGCTTAAAACGCGCTTTGGCACAAATCCATGTGCGGGTGCTAAAAAGAGCAGCATCGGCATGCTTTTCACGTCGTTTGGTAGAAATCCACACGCGCGTTCTGCCAAAAGCACGATTTGCATGCATATCGTGTGGTTTTGCAGAAAACTGCGTCCGCGTCTACCAAAACATGCATGCGCATGCTAAAAACGCGTTTTGGCACAAATCCATGTGCGGATGTTAAAAAGAGCAGCATCGGCATGCTTTTCACGTCGTTTGGTAGAAATCCACACGCGCGTTCTGCCAAAAGCACGATTTGCATGCATATCGTGTGGTTTTGCAGAAAACTGCGTCCGCGTCTACCAAAAGATGCATGCGCATGCTAAAAACGCGCTTTGGCACAAATCCATGTGCGGATGTTAAAAAGAGCAGCATCGGCATGCTTTTCACGTCGTTTGGTAGAAATCCACGCGCGCGTTCTGCCAAAAGCACCATTTGCATGCCTATCGTGTGGTTTTGCAGAAAACTGCGTCCGCGTCTACCAAAAGATGCATGCGCATGCTTAAAACGCGCTTTGGCACAAATCCATGTGCGGATGCTAAAAAGAGCAGCATCGGCATGCTTTTCACGTCGTTTGGTAGAAATCCACACGCGCGTTCTGCCAAAAGCACGATTTGCATGCATATCGTGTGGTTTTGCAGAAAACTGCGTCCGCGTCTACCAAAAGATGCATGCGCATGCTTAAAACGCGCTTTGGCACAAATCCATGTGCGGATGTTAAAAAGAGCAGCATCGGCATGCTTTTCACGTCGTTTGGTAGAAATCCACACGCGCGTTCTGCCAAAAGCACGATTTGCATGCATATCGTGTGGTTTTGCAGAAAACTGCGTCCGCGTCTACCAAAAGATGCATGCGCATGCTTAAAACGCGCTTTGGCACAAATCCACGTGCGGATGTTAAAAAGAGCAGCATCGGCATGCTTTTCACGTCGTTTGGTAGAAATCCACACGCGCGTCCTGCCAAAAGCACCATTTGCATGCCTATCGTGTCGTTTTGCAGAAAACTGCGTCCGCGTCTACCAAAAGATGCATGCGCATGCTTAAAACGCGCTTTGGCACAAATCCATGTGCGGGTGCTAAAAAGAGCAGCATCGGCATGCTTTTCACGTCGTTTGGTAGAAATCCACACGCGCGTTATGCCAAAAGCACGATTTGCATGCATATCGTGTGGTTTTGCAGAAAACTGCGTCCGCGTCTACCAAAAGATGCATGCGCATGCTAAAAACGCGTTTTGGCACAAATCCATGTGCGGATGTTAAAAAGAGCAGCATCGGCATGCTTTTCACGTCGTTTGGTAGAAATCCACACGCGCGTTCTGCCAAAAGCACGATTTGCATGCCTATCGTGTGGTTTTGCAGAAAACTGCGTCCGCGTCTACCAAAAGATGCATGCGCATGCTAAAAACGCGTTTTGGCACAAATCCACGTGCGGATGTTAAAAAGAGCAGCATCGGCATGCTTTTCACGTCGTTTGGTAGAAATCCACGCGCGCGTTCTGCCAAAAGCACCATTTGCATGCATATCGTGTGGTCTTGCAGAAAACTGCGTCCGCGTCTACCAAAAGATGCATGCGCATGCTAAAAACGCGTTTTGGCACAAATCCATGTGCGGATGCTAAAAAGAGCAGCATCGGCATGCTTTTCACGTCGTTTGGTAGAAATCCACGCGCGCGTTATGCCAAAAGCACCATTTGCATGCATATCGTGTGGTTTTGCAGAAAACTGCGTCCGCGTCTACCAAAAGATGCATGCGCATGCTAAAAACGCGTTTTGGCACAAATCCATGTGCGGGTGCTAAAAAGAGCAGCATCGGCATGCTTTTCACGTCGTTTGGTAGAAATCCACACGCGCGTCCTGCCAAAAGCACCATTTGCATGCCTATCGTGTGGTTTTGCAGAAAACTGCGTCCGCGTCTACCAAAAGATGCATGCGCATGCTTAAAACGCGCTTTGGCACAAATCCATGTGCGGATGTTAAGAAGAGCAGCATCGGCATGCTTTTCACGTCGTTTGGTAGAAATCCACGCGCGCGTTCTGCCAAAAGCACCATTTGCATGCCTATCGTGTGGTTTTGCAGAAAACTGCGTCCGCGTCTACCAAAAGATGCATGCGCATGCTTAAAACGCGCTTTGGCACAAATCCATGTGCGGATGCTAAAAAGAGCAGCATCGGCATGCTTTTCACGTCGTTTGGTAGAAATCCACACGCGCGTTCTGCCAAAAGCACGATTTGCATGCATATCGTGTGGTTTTGCAGAAAACTGCGTCCGCGTCTACCAAAAGATGCATGCGCATGCTAAAAACGCGTTTTGGCACAAATCCATGTGCGGGTGCTAAAAAGACCAGCATCGGCATGCTTTTCACGTTGTTTGGTAGAAATCCACGCGCGCGTTCTGCCAAAAGCACCATTTGCATGCCTATCGTGTGGTTTTGCAGAAAACTGCGTCCGCGTCTACCAAAAGATGCATGCGCATGCTTAAAACGCGCTTTGGCACAAATCCATGTGCGGATGTTAAAAAGAGCAGCATCGGCATGCTTTTCACGTCGTTTGGTAGAAATCCACACGCGCGTTCTGCCAAAAGCACGATTTGCATGCATATCGTGTGGTTTTGCAGAAAACTGCGTCCGCGTCTACCAAAAGATGCATGCGCATGCTAAAAACGCGTTTTGGCACAAATCCACGTGCGGATGTTAAAAAGAGCAGCATCGGCATGCTTTTCACGTCGTTTGGTAGAAATCCACGCGCGCGTTCTGCCAAAAGCACCATTTGCATGCATATCGTGTGGTTTTCCAGAAAACTGCGTCCGCGTCTACCAAAAGATGCATGCGCATGCTAAAAACGCGTTTTGGCACAAATCCATGTGCGGATATTAAAAAGAGCAGCATCGGCATGCTTTTCACGTCGTTTGGTAGAAATCCACGCGCGCGTTATGCCAAAAGCACCATTTGCATGCATATCGTGTGGTTTTGCAGAAAACTGCGTCCGCGTCTACCAAAAGATGCATGCGCATGCTAAAAACGCGTTTTGGCACAAATCCATGTGCGGGTGCTAAAAAGAGCAGCATCGGCATGCTTTTCACGTCGTTTGGTAGAAATCCACACGCGCGTCCTGCCAAAAGCACCATTTGCATGCCCATCGTGTGGTTTTGCAGAAAACTGCGTCCGCGTCTACCAAAAGATGCATGCGCATGCTTAAAACGCGCTTTGGCACAAATCCATGTGCGGGTGCTAAAAAGAGCAGCATCGGCATGCTTTTCACGTCGTTTGGTAGAAATCCACACGCGCGTTCTGCCAAAAGCACGATTTGCATGCATATCGTGTGGTTTTGCAGAAAACTGCGTCCGCGTCTACCAAAACATGCATGCGCATGCTAAAAACGCGTTTTGGCACAAATCCATGTGCGGATGTTAAAAAGAGCAGCATCGGCATGCTTTTCACGTCGTTTGGTAGAAATCCACACGCGCGTTCTGCCAAAAGCACGATTTGCATGCATATCGTGTGGTTTTGCAGAAAACTGCGTCCGCGTCTACCAAAAGATGCATGCGCATGCTAAAAACGCGTTTTGGCACAAATCCATGTGCGGATGTTAAAAAGAGCAGCATCGGCATGCTTTTCACGTCGTTTGGTAGAAATCCACGCGCGCGTTCTGCCAAAAGCACCATTTGCATGCATATCGTGTGGTTTTGCAGAAAACTGCGTCCGCGTCTACCAAAAGATGCATGCGCATGCTTCAAACGCGCTTTGGCACAAATCCATGTGCGGATGTTAAAAAGAGCAGCATCGGCATGCTTTTCACGTTGTTTGGTAGAAATCCACGCGCGCGTTCTGCCAAAAGCACCATTTGCATGCCTATCGTGTGGTTTTGCAGAAAACTGCGTCCGCGTCTACCAAAAGATGCATGCGCATGCTTAAAACGCGCTTTGGCACAAATCCATGTGCGGGTGCTAAAAAGAGCAGCATCGGCATGCTTTTCACGTCGTTTGGTAGAAATCCACACGCGCGTTCTGCCAAAAGCACCATTTGCATGCATATCGTGTGGTTTTGCAGAAAACTGCGTCCGCGTCTACCAAAACATGCATGCGCATGCTAAAAACGCGTTTTGGCACAAATCCATGTGCGGATGTTAAAAAGAGCAGCATCGGCATGCTTTTCACGTCGTTTGGTAGAAATCCACACGCGCGTTCTGCCAAAAGCACGATTTCCATGCATATCGTGTGGTTTTGCAGAAAACTGCGTCCGCGTCTACCAAAAGATGCATGCGCATGCTAAAAACGCGTTTTGGCACAAATCCATGTGCGGATGTTAAAAAGAGCAGCATCGGCATGCTTTTCACGTCGTTTGGTAGAAATCCACGCGCGCGTTCTGCCAAAAGCACGATTTGCATGCCTATCGTGTGGTTTTGCAGAAAACTGCGTCCGCGTCTACCAAAAGATGCATGCGCATGCTAAAAACGCGTTTTGGCACAAATCCACGTGCGGATGTTAAAAAGAGCAGCATCGGCATGCTTTTCACGTCGTTTGGTAGAAATCCACGCGCGCGTTCTGCCAAAAGCACCATTTGCATGCATATCGTGTGGTCTTGCAGAAAACTGCGTCCGCGTCTACCAAAAGATGCATGCGCATGCTAAAAACGCGTTTTGGCACAAATCCATGTGCGGATGTTAAAAAGAGCAGCATCGGCATGCTTTTCACGTCGTTTGGTAGAAATCCACGCGCGCGTTATGCCAAAAGCACCATTTGCATGCATATCGTGTGGTTTTGCAGAAAACTGCGTCCGCGTCTACCAAAAGATGCATGCGCATGCTAAAAACGCGTTTTGGCACAAATCCATGTGCGGGTGCTAAAAAGAGCAGCATCGGCATGCTTTTCACGTCGTTTGGTAGAAATCCACACGCGCGTCCTGCCAAAAGCACCATTTGCATGCCTATCGTGTGGTTTTGCAGAAAACTGCGTCCGCGTCTACCAAAAGATGCATGCGCATGCTTAAAACGCGCTTTGGCACAAATCCATGTGCGGATGTTAAAAAGAGCAGCATCGGCATGCTTTTCACGTCGTTTGGTAGAAATCCACGCGCGCGTTCTGCCAAAAGCACCATTTGCATGCCTATCGTGTGGTTTTGCAGAACACTGCGTCCGCGTCTACCAAAAGATGCATGCGCATGCTTAAAACGCGCTTTGGCACAAATCCATGTGCGGATGCTAAAAAGAGCAGCATCGGCATGCTTTTCACGTCGTTTGGTAGAAATCCACACGCGCGTTCTGCCAAAAGCACGATTTGCATGCATATCGTGTGGTTTTGCAGAAAACTGCGTCCGCGTCTACCAAAAGATGCATGCGCATGCTAAAAACGCGTTTTGGCACAAATCCATGTGCGGGTGCTAAAAAGAGCAGCATCGGCATGCTTTTCACGTTGTTTGGTAGAAATCCACGCGCGCGTTCTGCCAAAAGCACCATTTGCATGCCTATCGTGTGGTTTTGCAGAAAACTGCGTCCGCGTCTACCAAAAGATGCATGCGCATGCTTAAAACGCGCTTTGGCACAAATCCATGTGCGGATGTTAAAAAGAGCAGCATCGGCATGCTTTTCACGTCGTTTGGTAGAAATCCACACGCGCGTTCTGCCAAAAGCACGATTTGCATGCATATCGTGTGGTTTTGCAGAAAACTGCGTCCGCGTCTACCAAAAGATGCATGCGCATGCTAAAAACGCGTTTTGGCACAAATCCACGTGCGGATGTTAAAAAGAGCAGCATCGGCATGCTTTTCACGTCGTTTGGTAGAAATCCACGCGCGCGTTCTGCCAAAAGCACCATTTGCATGCATATCGTGTGGTTTTCCAGAAAACTGCGTCCGCGTCTACCAAAAGATGCATGCGCATGCTAAAAACGCGTTTTGGCACAAATCCATGTGCGGATATTAAAAAGAGCAGCATCGGCATGCTTTTCACGTCGTTTGGTAGAAATCCACGCGCGCGTTATGCCAAAAGCACCATTTGCATGCATATCGTGTGGTTTTGCAGAAAACTGCGTCCGCGTCTACCGAAAGATGCATGCGCATGCTAAAAACGCGTTTTGGCACAAATCCATGTGCGGGTGCTAAAAAGAGCAGCATCGGCATGCTTTTCACGTCGTTTGGTAGAAATCCACACGCGCGTCCTGCCAAAAGCACCATTTGCATGCCTATCGTGTGGTTTTGCAGAAAACTGCGTCCGCGTCTACCAAAAGATGCATGCGCATGCTTAAAACGCGCTTTGGCACAAATCCATGTGCGGGTGCTAAAAAGAGCAGCATCGGCATGCTTTTCACGTCGTTTGGTAGAAATCCACACGCGCGTTCTGCCAAAAGCACGATTTGCATGCATATCGTGTGGTTTTGCAGAAAACTGCGTCCGCGTCTACCAAAACATGCATGCGCATGCTAAAAACGCGTTTGGCACAAATCCATGTGCGGATGTTAAAAAGAGCAGCATCGGCATGCTTTTCACGTCGTTTGGTAGAAATCCACACGCGCGTTCTGCCAAAAGCACGATTTGCATGCATATCGTGTGGTTTTGCAGAAAACTGCGTCCGCGTCTACCAAAAGATGCATGCGCATGCTAAAAACGCGTTTTGGCACAAATCCATGTGCGGATGTTAAAAAGAGCAGCATCGGCATGCTTTTCACGTCGTTTGGTAGAAATCCACGCGCGCGTTCTGCCAAAAGCACCATTTGCATGCATATCGTGTGGTTTTGCAGAAAACTGCGTCCGCGTCTACCAAAAGATGCATGCGCATGCTTCAAACGCGCTTTGGCACAAATCCATGTGCGGATGTTAAAAAGAGCAGCATCGGCATGCTTTTCACGTTGTTTGGTAGAAATCCACGCGCGCGTTCTGCCAAAAGCACCATTTGCATGCCTATCGTGTGGTTTTGCAGAAAACTGCGTCCGCGTCTACCAAAAGATGCATGCGCATGCTTAAAACGCGCTTTGGCACAAATCCATGTGCGGGTGCTAAAAAGAGCAGCATCGGCATGCTTTTCACGTCGTTTGGTAGAAATCCACACGCGCGTTCTGCCAAAAGCACCATTTGCATGCATATCGTGTGGTTTTGCAGAAAACTGCGTCCGCGTCTACCAAAACATGCATGCGCATGCTAAAAACGCGTTTTGGCACAAATCCATGTGCGGATGTTAAAAAGAGCAGCATCGGCATGCTTTTCACGTCGTTTGGTAGAAATCCACACGCGCGTTCTGCCAAAAGCACGATTTGCATGCATATCGTGTGGTTTTGCAGAAAACTGCGTCCGCGTCTACCAAAAGATGCATGCGCATGCTAAAAACGCGTTTTGGCACAAATCCATGTGCGGATGTTAAAAAGAGCAGCATCGGCATGCTTTTCACGTCGTTTGGTAGAAATCCACGCGCGCGTTCTGCCAAAAGCACCATTTGCATGCATATCGTGTGGTTTTGCAGAAAACTGCGTCCGCGTCTACCAAAAGATGCATGCGCATGCTTAAAACGCGCTTTGGCACAAATCCATGTGCGGATGTTAAAAAGAGCAGCATCGGCATGCTTTTCACGTTGTTTGGTAGAAATCCACGCGCGCGTTCTGCCAAAAGCACCATTTGCATGCCTATCGTGTGGTTTTGCAGAAAACTGCGTCCGCGTCTACCAAAAGATGCATGCGCATGCTTAAAACGCGCTTTGGCACAAATCCATGTGCGGATGCTAAAAAGAGCAGCATCGGCATGCTTTTCACGTCGTTTGGTAGAAATCCACACGCGCGTTCTGCCAAAAGCACGATTTGCATGCATATCGTGTGGTTTTGCAGAAAACTGCGTCCGCGTCTACCAAAAGATGCATGCGCATGCTTAAAACGCGCTTTGGCACAAATCCATGTGTGGATGTTAAAAAGAGCAGCATCGGCATGCTTTTCACGTTGTTTGGTAGAAATCCACGCGCGCGTTCTGCCAAAAGCACCATTTGCATGCCTATCGTGTGGTTTTGCAGAAAACTGCGTCCGCGTCTACCAAAAGATGCATGCGCATGCTAAAAACGCGTTTTGGCACAAATCCATGTGCGGATGTTAAAAAGAGCAGCATCGGCATGCTTTTCACGTCGTTTGGTAGAAATCCACACGCGCGTTCTGCCAAAAGTACGATTTGCATGCATATCGTGTGGTTTTGCAGAAAACTGCGTCCGCGTCTACCAAAAGATGCATGCGCATGCTAAAAACGCGTTTTGGCACAAATCCACGTGCGGATGTTAAAAAGAGCAGCATCGGCATGCTTTTCACGTCGTTTGGTAGAAATCCACGCGCGCGTTCTGCCAAAAGCACCATTTGCATGCATATCGTGTGGTTTTGCAGAAAACTGCGTCCGCGTCTACCAAAAGATGCATGCGCATGCTAAAAACGCGTTTTGGCACAAATCCATGTGCGGATGTTAAAAAGAGCAGCATCGGCATGCTTTTCACGTCGTTTGGTAGAAATCCACGCGCGCGTTATGCCAAAAGCACCATTTGCATGCATATCGTGTGGTTTTGCAGAAAACTGCGTCCGCGTCTACCAAAAGATGCATGCGCATGCTAAAAACGCGTTTTGGCACAAATCCATGTGCGGGTGCTAAAAAGAGCAGCATCGGCATGCTTTTCACGTCGTTTGGTAGAAATCCACACGCGCGTCCTGCCAAAAGCACCATTTGCATGCCTATCGTGTGGTTTTGCAGAAAACTGCGTCCGCGTCTACCAAAAGATGCATGCGCATGCTTAGAACGCGCTTTGCCACAAATCCATGTGCGGGTGCTAAAAAGAGCAGCATCGGCATGCTTTTCACGTCGTTTGGTAGAAATCCACACGCGCGTTCTGCCAAAAGCACGATTTGCATGCATATCGTGTGGTTTTGCAGAAAACTGCGTCCGCGTCTACCAAAAGATGCATGCGCATGCTAAAAACGCGCTTTGGCACAAATCCATGTGCCGATGTTAAAAAGAGCAGCATCGGCATGCTTTTCACGTTGTTTGGTAGAAATCCACGCGCGCGTTCTGCCAAAAGCACCATTTGCATGCCTATCGTGTGGTTTTGCAGAAAACTGCGTCCGCGTCTACCAAAAGATGCATGCGCATGCTTAAAACGCGCTTTGGCACAAATCCATGTGCGGATGCTAAAAGAGCAGCATCGGCATGCTTTTCACGTCGTTTGGTAGAAATCCACACGCGCGTTCTGCCAAAAGCACGATTTGCATGCATATCGTGTGGTTTTGCAGAAAACTGCGTCCGCGTCTACCAAAAGATGCATGCGCATGCTTAAAACGCGCTTTGGCACAAATCCATGTGCGGATGTTAAAAAGAGCAGCATCGGCATGCTTTTCACGTCGTTTGGTAGAAATCCACACGCGCGTTCTGCCAAAAGCACGATTTGCATGCATATCGTGTGGTTTTGCAGAAAACTGCGTCCGCGTCTACCAAAAGATGCATGCGCATGCTTAAAACGCGCTTTGGCACAAATCCATGTGCGGATGTTAAAAAGAGCAGCATCGGCATGCTTTTCACGTCGTTTGGTAGAAATCCACACGCGCGTCCTGCCAAAAGCACCATTTGCATGCCTATCGTGTGGTTTTGCAGAAAACTGCGTCCGCGTCTACCAAAAGATGCATGCGCATGCTTAAAACGCGCTTTGGCACAAATCCATGTGCGGGTGCTAAAAAGAGCAGCATCGGCATGCTTTTCACGTCGTTTGGTAGAAATCCACACGCGCGTTCTGCCAAAAGCAAGATTTGCATGCATATCGTGTGGTTTTGCAGAAAACTGCGTCCGCGTCTACCAAAAGATGCATGCGCATGCTAAAAACGCGTTTTGGCACAAATCCATGTGCGGATGTTAAAAAGAGCAGCATCGACATGCTTTTCACGTCGTTTGGTAGAAATCCACACGCGCGTTCTGCCAAAAGCACGATTTGCATGCATATCGTGTGGTTTTGCAGAAAACTGCGTCCGCGTCTACCAAAAGATGCATGCGCATGCTAAAAAACGCGTTTTGGCACAAATCCACGTGCGGATGTTAAAAAGAGCAGCATCGGCATGCTTTTCACGTCGTTTGGTAGAAATCCACGCGCGCGTTCTGCCAAAAGCACCATTTGCATGCATATCGTGTGGTTTTGCAGAAAACTGCGTCCGCGTCTACCAAAAGATGCATGCGCATGCTAAAAACGCGTTTTGGCACAAATCCATGTGCGGATGTTAAAAAGAGCAGCATCGGCATGCTTTTCACGTCGTTTGGTAGAAATCCACGCGCGCGTTATGCCAAAAGCACCATTTGCATGCATATCGTGTGGTTTTGCAGAAAACTGCGTCCGCGTCTACCAAAAGATGCATGCGCATGCTAAAAACGCGTTTTGGCACAAATCCATGTGCGGGTGCTAAAAAGAGCAGCATCGGCATGCTTTTCACGTCGTTTGGTAGAAATCCACACGCGCGTCCTGCCAAAAGCACCATTTGCATGCCTATCGTGTGGTTTTGCAGAAAACTGCGTCCGCGTCTACAAAAAGATGCATGCGCATGCTTAAAACGCGCTTTGGCACAAATCCATGTGCGGGTGCTAAAAAGAGCAGCATCGGCATGCTTTTCACGTCGTTTGGTAGAAATCCACACGCGCGTTCTGCCAAAAGCACCATTTGCATGCATATCGTGTGGTTTTGCAGAAAACTGCGTCCGCGTCTACCAAAACATGCATGCGCATGCTAAAAACGCGTTTTGGCACAAATCCATGTGCGGATGTTAAAAAGAGCAGCATCGGCATGCTTTTCACGTCGTTTGGTAGAAATCCACACGCGCGTCCTGCCAAAAGCACGATTTGCATGCATATCGTGTGGTTTTGCAGAAAACTGCGTCCGCGTCTACCAAAAGATGCATGCGCATGCTAAAAACGCGTTTTGGCACAAATCCATGTGCGGATGTTAAAAAGAGCAGCATCGGCATGCTTTTCACGTCGTTTGGTAGAAATCCACGCGCGCGTTCTGCCAAAAGCACCATTTGCATGCATATCGTGTGGTTTTGCAGAAAACTGCGTCCGCGTCTACCAAAAGATGCATGCGCATGCTTAAAACGCGCTTTGGCACAAATCCATGTGCGGATGTTAAAAAGAGCAGCATCGGCATGCTTTTCACGTTGTTTGGTAGAAATCCACGCGCGCGTTCTGCCAAAAGCACCATTTGCATGCCTATCGTGTGGTTTTGCAGAAAACTGCGTCCGCGTCTACCAAAAGATGCATGCGCATGCTTAAAACGCGCATTGGCACAAATCCATGTGCGGATGCTAAAAAGAGCAGCATCGGCATGCTTTTCACGTCGTTTGGTAGAAATCCACACGCGCGTTCTGCCAAAAGCACGATTTGCATGCATATCGTGTGGTTTTGCAGAAAACTGCGTCCGCGTCTACCAAAAGATGCATGCGCATGCTAAAAACGCGTTTTGGCACAAATCCATGTGCGGGTGCTAAAAAGAGCAGCATCGGCATGCTTTTCACGTTGTTTGGTAGAAATCCACGCGCGCGTTCTGCCAAAAGCACCATTTGCATGCCTATCGTGTGGTTTTGCAGAAAACTGCGTCCGCGTCTACCAAAAGATGCATGCGCATGCTTAAAACGCGCTTTGGCACAAATCCATGTGCGGATGTTAAAAAGAGCAGCATCGGCATGCTTTTCACGTCGTTTGGTAGAAATCCACACGCGCGTTCTGCCAAAAGCACGATTTGCATGCATATCGTGTGGTTTTGCAGAAAACTGCGTCCGCGTCTACCAAAAGATGCAGGCGCATGCTAAAAACGCGTTTTGGCACAAATCCACGTGCGGATGTTAAAAAGAGCAGCATCGGCATGCTTTTCACGTCGTTTGGTAGAAATCCACGCGCGCGTTCTGCCAAAAGCACCATTTGCATGCATATCGTGTGGTTTTGCAGAAAACTGCGTCCGCGTCTACCAAAAGATGCATGCGCATGCTAAAAACGCGTTTTGGCACAAATCCATGTGCGGATGTTAAAAAGAGCAGCATCGGCATGCTTTTCACGTCGTTTGGTAGAAATCCACGCGCGCGTTATGCCAAAAGCACCATTTGCATGCATATCGTGTGGTTTTGCAGAAAACTGCGTCCGCGTCTACCAAAAGATGCATGCGCATGCTTAAAACGCGCTTTGGCACAAATCCATGTGCGGATGTTAAAAAGAGCAGCATCGGCATGCTTTTCACGTCGTTTGGTAGAAATCCACACGCGCGTTCTGCCAAAAGCACGATTTGCATGCATATCGTGTGGTTTTGCAGAAAACTGCGTCCGCGTCTACCAAAAGATGCATGCGCATGCTTAAAACGCGCTTTGGCACAAATCCACGTGCGGATATTAAAAAGAGCAGCATCGGCATGCTTTCCACGTCGTTTGGTAGAAATCCACACGCGCGTTCTGCCAAAAGCAAGATTTGCATGCATATCGTGTGGTTTTGCAGAAAACTGCGTCCGCGTCTACAAAAGATGCATGCGCATGCTAAAAACGCGTTTTGGCACAAATCCATGTGCGGATGTTAAAAAGAGCAGCATCGACATGCTTTTCACGTCGTTTGGTAGAAATCCACACGCGCGTTCTGCCAAAAGCACGATTTGCATGCATATCGTGTGGTTTTGCAGAAAACTGCGTCCGCGTCTACCAAAAGATGCATGCGCATGCTAAAAACGCGTTTTGGCACAAATCCACGTGCGGATGTTAAAAAGAGCAGCATCGGCATGCTTTTCACGTCGTTTGGTAGAAATCCACGCGCGCGTTCTGCCAAAAGCACCATTTGCATGCATATCGTGTGGTTTTGCAGAAAACTGCGTCCGCGTCTACCAAAAGATGCATGCGCATGCTAAAAACGCGTTTTGGCACAAATCCATGTGCGGATGTTAAAAAGAGCAGCATCGGCATGCTTTTCACGTCGTTTGGTAGAAATCCACGCGCGCGTTATGCCAAAAGCACCATTTGCATGCATATCGTGTGGTTTTGCAGAAAACTGCGTCCGCGTCTACCAAAAGATGCATGCGCATGCTAAAAACGCGTTTTGGCACAAATCCATGTGCGGGTGCTAAAAAGAGCAGCATCGGCATGCTTTTCACGTCGTTTGGTAGAAATCCACACGCGCGTCCTGCCAAAAGCACCATTTGCATGCCTATCGTGTGGTTTTGCAGAAAACTGCGTCCGCGTCTACAAAAAGATGCATGCGCATGCTTAAAACGCGCTTTGGCACAAATCCATGTGCGGGTGCTAAAAAGAGCAGCATCGGCATGCTTTTCACGTCGTTTGGTAGAAATCCACACGCGCGTTCTGCCAAAAGCACCATTTGCATGCATATCGTGTGGTTTTGCAGAAAACTGCGTCCGCGTCTACCAAAACATGCATGCGCATGCTAAAAACGCGTTTTGGCACAAATCCATGTGCGGATGTTAAAAAGAGCAGCATCGGCATGCTTTTCACGTCGTTTGGTAGAAATCCACACGCGCGTCCTGCCAAAAGCACGATTTGCATGCATATCGTGTGGTTTTGCAGAAAACTGCGTCCGCGTCTACCAAAAGATGCATGCGCATGCTAAAAACGCGTTTTGGCACAAATCCATGTGCGGATGTTAAAAAGAGCAGCATCGGCATGCTTTTCACGTCGTTTGGTAGAAATCCACGCGCGCGTTCTGCCAAAAGCACCATTTGCATGCATATCGTGTGGTTTTGCAGAAAACTGCGTCCGCGTCTACCAAAAGATGCATGCGCATGCTTAAAACGCGCTTTGGCACAAATCCATGTGCGGATGTTAAAAAGAGCAGCATCGGCATGCTTTTCACGTTGTTTGGTAGAAATCCACGCGCGCGTTCTGCCAAAAGCACCATTTGCATGCCTATCGTGTGGTTTTGCAGAAAACTGCGTCCGCGTCTACCAAAAGATGCATGCGCATGCTTAAAACGCGCATTGGCACAAATCCATGTGCGGATGCTAAAAAGAGCAGCATCGGCATGCTTTTCACGTCGTTTGGTAGAAATCCACACGCGCGTTCTGCCAAAAGCACGATTTGCATGCATATCGTGTGGTTTTGCAGAAAACTGCGTCCGCGTCTACCAAAAGATGCATGCGCATGCTAAAAACGCGTTTTGGCACAAATCCATGTGCGGGTGCTAAAAAGAGCAGCATCGGCATGCTTTTCACGTTGTTTGGTAGAAATCCACGCGCGCGTTCTGCCAAAAGCACCATTTGCATGCCTATCGTGTGGTTTTGCAGAAAACTGCGTCCGCGTCTACCAAAAGATGCATGCGCATGCTTAAAACGCGCTTTGGCACAAATCCATGTGCGGATGTTAAAAAGAGCAGCATCGGCATGCTTTTCACGTCGTTTGGTAGAAATCCACACGCGCGTTCTGCCAAAAGCACGATTTGCATGCATATCGTGTGGTTTTGCAGAAAACTGCGTCCGCGTCTACCAAAAGATGCAGGCGCATGCTAAAAACGCGTTTTGGCACAAATCCACGTGCGGATGTTAAAAAGAGCAGCATCGGCATGCTTTTCACGTCGTTTGGTAGAAATCCACGCGCGCGTTCTGCCAAAAGCACCATTTGCATGCATATCGTGTGGTTTTGCAGAAAACTGCGTCCGCGTCTACCAAAAGATGCATGCGCATGCTAAAAACGCGTTTTGGCACAAATCCATGTGCGGATGTTAAAAAGAGCAGCATCGGCATGCTTTTCACGTCGTTTGGTAGAAATCCACGCGCGCGTTATGCCAAAAGCACCATTTGCATGCATATCGTGTGGTTTTGCAGAAAACTGCGTCCGCGTCTACCAAAAGATGCATGCGCATGCTTAAAACGCGCTTTGGCACAAATCCATGTGCGGATGTTAAAAAGAGCAGCATCGGCATGCTTTTCACGTCGTTTGGTAGAAATCCACACGCGCGTTCTGCCAAAAGCACGATTTGCATGCATATCGTGTGGTTTTGCAGAAAACTGCGTCCGCGTCTACCAAAAGATGCATGCGCATGCTTAAAACGCGCTTTGGCACAAATCCACGTGCGGATATTAAAAAGAGCAGCATCGGCATGCTTTCCACGTCGTTTGGTAGAAATCCACACGCGCGTCCTGCCAAAAGCACCATTTGCATGCCTATCGTGTGGTTTTGCAGAAAACTGCGTCCGCGTCTACCAAAAGATGCATGCGCATGCTAAAAACGCGTTTTGGCACAAATCCACGTGCGGATGTTAAAAAGAGCAGCATCGGCATGCTTTTCACGTCGTTTGGTAGAAATCCACGCGCGCGTTCTGCGAAAAGCACCATTTGCATGCATATCGTGTGGTTTTCCAGAAAACTGCGTCCGCGTCTACCAAAAGATGCATGCGCATGCTAAAAACGCGTTTTGGCACAAATCCATGTGCGGATATTAAAAAGAGCAGCATCGGCATGCTTTTCACGTCGTTTGGTAGAAATCCACGCGCGCGTTATGCCAAAAGCACCATTTGCATGCATATCGTGTGGTTTTGCAGAAAACTGCGTCCGCGTCTACCAAAAGATGCATGCGCATGCTGAAAACGCGTTTTGGCACAAATCCATGTGCGCTTGCTAAAAAGAGCAGCATCGGCATGCTTTTCACGTCGTTTGGTAGAAATCCACACGCGCGTCCTGCCAAAAGCACCATTTGCATGCCTATCGTGTGGTTTTGCAGAAAACTGCGTCCGCGTCTACCAAAAGATGCATGCGCATGCTTAAAACGCGCTTTGGCACAAATCCATGTGCGGGTGCTAAAAAGAGCAGCATCGGCATGCTTTTCACGTCGTTTGGTAGAAATCCACACGCGCGTTCTGCCAAAAGCACGATTTGCATGCATATCGTGTGGTTTTGCAGAAAACTGCGTCCGCGTCTACCAAAACATGCATGCGCATGCTAAAAACGCGTTTTGGCACAAATCCATGTGCGGATGTTAAAAAGAGCAGCATCGGCATGCTTTTCACGTCGTTTGGTAGAAATCCACACGCGCGTTCTGCCAAAAGCACGATTTGCATGCATATCGTGTGGTTTTGCAGAAAACTGCGTCCGCGTCTACCAAAAGATGCATGCGCATGCTAAAAACGCGTTTTGGCACAAATCCATGTGCGGATGGTAAAAAGAGCAGCATCGGCATGCTTTTCACGTCGTTTGGTAGAAATCCACGCGCGCGTTCTGCCAAAAGCACCATTTGCATGCATATCGTGTGGTTTTGCAGAAAACTGCGTCCGCGTCTACCAAAAGATGCATGCGCATGCTTCAAACGCGCTTTGGCACAAATCCATGTGCGGATGTTAAAAAGAGCAGCATCGGCATGCTTTTCACGTTGTTTGGTAGAAATCCACGCGCGCGTTCTGCCAAAAGCACCATTTGCATGCCTATCGTGTGGTTTTGCAGAAAACTGCGTCCGCGTCTACCAAAAGATGCATGCGCATGCTTAAAACGCGCTTTGGCACAAATCCATGTGCGGGTGCTAAAAAGAGCAGCATCGGCATGCTTTTCACGTCGTTTGGTAGAAATCCACACGCGCGTTCTGCCAAAAGCACCATTTGCATGCATATCGTGTGGTTTTGCAGAAAACTGCGTCCGCGTCTACCAAAACATGCATGCGCATGCTAAAAACGCGTTTTGGCACAAATCCATGTGCGGATGTTAAAAAGAGCAGCATCGGCATGCTTTTCACGTCGTTTGGTAGAAATCCACACGCGCGTTCTGCCAAAAGCACGATTTGCATGCATATCGTGTGGTTTTGCAGAAAACTGCGTCCGCGTCTACCAAAAGATGCATGCGCATGCTAAAAACGCGTTTTGGCACAAATCCATGTGCGGATGTTAAAAAGAGCAGCATCGGCATGCTTTTCACGTCGTTTGGTAGAAATCCACGCGCGCGTTCTGCCAAAAGCACCATTTGCATGCATATCGTGTGGTTTTGCAGAAAACTGCGTCCGCGTCTACCAAAAGATGCATGCGCATGCTTAAAACGCGCTTTGGCACAAATCCATGTGCGGATGTTAAAAAGAGCAGCATCGGCATGCTTTTCACGTTGTTTGGTAGAAATCCACGCGCGCGTTCTGCCAAAAGCACCATTTGCATGCCTATCGTGTGGTTTTGCAGAAAACTGCGTCCGCGTCTACCAAAAGATGCATGCGCATGCTTAAAACGCGCTTTGGCACAAATCCATGTGCGGATGCTAAAAAGAGCAGCATCGGCATGCTTTTCACGTCGTTTGGTAGAAATCCACACGCGCGTTCTGCCAAAAGCACGATTTGCATGCATATCGTGTGGTTTTGCAGAAAACTGCGTCCGCGTCTGCCAAAAGATGCATGCGCATGCTTAAAACGCGCTTTGGCACAAATCCATGTGTGGATGTTAAAAAGAGCAGCATCGGCATGCTTTTCACGTTGTTTGGTAGAAATCCACGCGCGCGTTCGGCCAAAAGCACCATTTGCATGCCTATCGTGTGGTTTTGCAGAAAACTGCGTCCGCGTCTACCAAAAGATGCATGCGCATGCTAAAAACGCGTTTTGGCACAAATCCATGTGCGGATGTTAAAAAGAGCAGCATCGGCATGCTTTTCACGTCGTTTGGTAGAAATCCACACGCGCGTTCTGCCAAAAGTACGATTTGCATGCATATCGTGTGGTTTTGCAGAAAACTGCGTCCGCGTCTACCAAAAGATGCATGCGCATGCTAAAAACGCGTTTTGGCACAAATCCACGTGCGGATGTTAAAAAGAGCAGCATCGGCATGCTTTTCACGTCGTTTGGTAGAAATCCACGCGCGCGTTCTGCCAAAAGCACCATTTGCATGCATATCGTGTGGTTTTGCAGAAAACTGCGTCCGCGTCTACCAAAAGATGCATGCGCATGCTAAAAACGCGTTTTGGCACAAATCCATGTGCGGATGTTAAAAAGAGCAGCATCGGCATGCTTTTCACGTCGTTTGGTAGAAATCCACGCGCGCGTTATGCCAAAAGCACCATTTGCATGCATATCGTGTGGTTTTGCAGAAAACTGCGTCCGCGTCTACCAAAAGATGCATGCGCATGCTAAAAACGCGTTTTGGCACAAATCCATGTGCGGGTGCTAAAAAGAGCAGCATCGGCATGCTTTTCACGTCGTTTGGTAGAAATCCACACGCGCGTCCTGCCAAAAGCACCATTTGCATGCCTATCGTGTGGTTTTGCAGAAAACTGCGTCCGCGTCTACCAAAAGATGCATGCGCATGCTTAAAACGCGCTTTGGCACAAATCCATGTGCGGGTGCTAAAAAGAGCAGCATCGGCATGCTTTTCACGTCGTTTGGTAGAAATCCACACGCGCGTTCTGCCAAAAGCACGATTTGCATGCATATCGTGTGGTTTTGCAGAAAACTGCGTCCGCGTCTACCAAAACATGCATGCGCATGCTAAAAACGCGTTTTGGCACAAATCCATGTGCGGATGTTAAAAAGAGCAGCATCGGCATGCTTTTCACGTCGTTTGGTAGAAATCCACACGCGCGTTCTGCCAAAAGCACGAGTTGCATGCATATCGTGTGGTTTTGCAGAAAACTGCGTCCGCGTCTACCAAAAGATGCATGCGCATGCTAAAAACGCGCTTTGGCACAAATCCATGTGCGGATGTTAAAAAGAGCAGCATCGGCATGCTTTTCACGTTGTTTGGTAGAAATCCACGCGCGCGTTCTGCCAAAAGCACCATTTGCATGCCTATCATGTGGTTTTGCAGAAAACTGCGTCCGCGTCTACCAAAAGATGCATGCGCATGCTTAAAACGCGCTTTGGCACAAATCCATGTGCGGATGCTAAAAAGAGCAGCATCGGCATGCTTTTCACGTCGTTTGGTAGAAATCCACACGCGCGTTCTGCCAAAAGCACGATTTGCATGCATATCGTGTGGTTTTGCAGAAAACTGCGTCCGCGTCTACCAAAAGATGCATGCGCATGCTTAAAACGCGCTTTGGCACAAATCCATGTGCGGATGTTAAAAAGAGCAGCATCGGCATGCTTTTCACGTCGTTTGGTAGAAATCCACACGCGCGTTCTGCCAAAAGCACGATTTGCATGCATATCGTGTGGTTTTGCAGAAAACTGCGTCCGCGTCTACCAAAAGATGCATGCGCATGCTTAAAACGCGCTTTGGCACAAATCCATGTGCGGATGTTAAAAAGAGCAGCATCGGCATGCTTTTCACGTCGTTTGGTAGAAATCCACACGCGCGTCCTGCCAAAAGCACCATTTGCATGCCTATCGTGTGGTTTTGCAGAAAACTGCGTCCGCGTCTACCAAAAGATGCATGCGCATGCTTAAAACGCGCTTTGGCACAAATCCATGTGCGGGTGCTAAAAAGAGCAGCATCGGCATGCTTTTCACGTCGTTTGGTAGAAATCCACACGCGCGTTCTGCCAAAAGCAAGATTTGCATGCATATCGTGTGGTTTTGCAGAAAACTGCGTCCGCGTCTACCAAAAGATGCATGCGCATGCTAAAAACGCGTTTTGGCACAAATCCATGTGCGGATGTTAAAAAGAGCAGCATCGACATGCTTTTCACGTCGTTTGGTAGAAATCCACACGCGCGTTCGGCCAAAAGCACGATTTGCATGCATATCGTGTGGTTTTGCAGAAAACTGCGTCCGCGTCTACCAAAAGATGCATGCGCATGCTAAAAACGCGTTTTGGCACAAATCCACGTGCGGATGTTAAAAAGAGCAGCATCGGCATGCTTTTCACGTCGTTTGGTAGAAATCCACGCGCGCGTTCTGCCAAAAGCACCATTTGCATGCATATCGTGTGGTTTTGCAGAAAACTGCGTCCGCGTCTACCAAAAGATGCATGCGCATGCTAAAAACGCGTTTTGGCACAAATCCATGTGCGGATGTTAAAAAGAGCAGCATCGGCATGCTTTTCACGTCGTTTGGTAGAAATCCACGCGCGCGTTATGCCAAAAGCACCATTTGCATGCATATCGTGTGGTTTTGCAGAAAACTGCGTCCGCGTCTACCAAAAGATGCATGCGCATGCTAAAAACGCGTTTTGGCACAAATCCATGTGCGGGTGCTAAAAAGAGCAGCATCGGCATGCTTTTCACGTCGTTTGGTAGAAATCCACACGCGCGTCCTGCCAAAAGCACCATTTGCATGCCTATCGTGTGGTTTTGCAGAAAACTGCGTCCGCGTCTACAAAAAGATGCATGCGCATGCTTAAAACGCGCTTTGGCACAAATCCATGTGCGGGTGCTAAAAAGAGCAGCATCGGCATGCTTTTCACGTCGTTTGGTAGAAATCCACACGCGCGTTCTGCCAAAAGCACCATTTGCATGCATATCGTGTGGTTTTGCAGAAAACTGCGTCCGCGTCTACCAAAACATGCATGCGCATGCTAAAAACGCGTTTTGGCACAAATCCATGTGCGGATGTTAAAAAGAGCAGCATCGGCATGCTTTTCACGTCGTTTGGTAGAAATCCACACGCGCGTTCTGCCAAAAGCACTATTTGCATGCATATCGTGTGGTTTTGCAGAAAACTGCGTCCGCGTCTACCAAAAGATGCATGCGCATGCTAAAAACGCGTTTTGGCACAAATCCATGTGCGGATGTTAAAAAGAGCAGCATCGGCATGCTTTTCACGTCGTTTGGTAGAAATCCACGCGCGCGTTCTGCCAAAAGCACCATTTGCATGCATATCGTGTGGTTTTGCAGAAAACTGCGTCCGCGTCTACCAAAAGATGCATGCGCATGCTTAAAACGCGCTTTGGCACAAATCCATGTGCGGATGTTAAAAAGAGCAGCATCGGCATGCTTTTCACGTTGTTTGGTAGAAATCCACGCGCGCGTTCTGCCAAAAGCACCATTTGCATGCCTATCGTGTGGTTTTGCAGAAAACTGCGTCCGCGTCTACCAAAAGATGCATGCGCATGCTAAAAACGCGTTTTGGCACAAATCCACGTGCGGATGTTAAAAAGAGCAGCATCGGCATGCTTTTCACGTCGTTTGGTAGAAATCCACGCGCGCGTTCTGCCAAAAGCACCATTTGCATGCATATCGTGTGGTTTTGCAGAAAACTGCGTCCGCGTCTACCAAAAGATGCATGCGCATGCTAAAAACGCGTTTTGGCACAAATCCATGTGCGGATGTTAAAAAGAGCAGCATCGGCATGCTTTTCACGTCGTTTGGTAGAAATCCACGCGCGCGTTATGCCAAAAGCACCATTTGCATGCATATCGTGTGGTTTTGCAGAAAACTGCGTCCGCGTCTACCAAAAGATGCATGCGCATGCTTAAAACGCGCTTTGGCACAAATCCATGTGCGGATGTTAAAAAGAGCAGCATCGGCATGCTTTTCACGTCGTTTGGTAGAAATCCACACGCGCGTTCTGCCAAAAGCACGATTTGCATGCATATCGTGTGGTTTTGCAGAAAACTGCGTCCGCGTCTACCAAAAGATGCATGCGCATGCTTAAAACGCGCTTTGGCACAAATCCACGTGCGGATGTTAAAAAGAGCAGCATCGGCATGCTTTTCACGTCGTTTGGTAGAAATCCACACGCGCGTTCTGCCAAAAGCACGATTTGCATGCATATCGTGTGGTTTTGCAGAAAACTGCGTCCGCGTCTACCAAAACATGCATGCGCATGCTAAAAACGCGTTTTGGCACAAATCCATGTGCGGATGTTAAAAAGAGCAGCATCGGCATGCTTTTCACGTCGTTTGGTAGAAATCCACACGCGCGTTCTGCCAAAAGCACGATTTGCATGCATATCGTGTGGTTTTGCAGAAAACTGCGTCCGCGTCTACCAAAAGATGCATGCGCATGCTTAAAACGCGCTTTGGCACAAATCCATGTGCGGATGTTAAAAAGAGCAGCATCGGCATGCTTTTCACGTCGTTTGGTAGAAATCCACACGCGCGTCCTGCCAAAAGCACCATTTGCATGCCTATCGTGTGGTTTTGCAGAAAACTGCGTCCGCGTCTACCAAAAGATGCATGCGCATGCTTAAAACGCGCTTTGGCACAAATCCATGTGCGGGTGCTAAAAAGAGCAGCATCGGCATGCTTTTCACGTCGTTTGGTAGAAATCCACACGCGCGTTCTGCCAAAAGCACGATTTGCATGCATATCGTGTGGTTTTGCAGAAAACTGCGTCCGCGTCTACCAAAAGATGCATGCGCATGCTAAAAACGCGTTTTGGCACAAATCCATGTGCGGATGTTAAAAAGAGCAGCATCGGCATGCTTTTCACGTCGTTTGGTAGAAATCCACACGCGCGTTCTGCCAAAAGTACGATTTGCATGCATATCGTGTGGTTTTGCAGAAAACTGCGTCCGCGTCTACCAAAAGATGCATGCGCATGCTAAAAACGCGTTTTGGCACAAATCCACGTGCGGATGTTAAAAAGAGCAGCATCGGCATGCTTTTCACGTCGTTTGGTAGAAATCCACGCGCGCGTTCTGCCAAAAGCACCATTTGCATGCATATCGTGTGGTTTTGCAGAAAACTGCGTCCGCGTCTACCAAAAGATGCATGCGCATGCTAAAAACGCGTTTTGGCACAAATCCATGTGCGGATGTTAAAAAGAGCAGCATCGGCATGCTTTTCACGTCGTTTGGTAGAAATCCACGCGCGCGTTATGCCAAAAGCACCATTTGCATGCATATCGTGTGTTTTGCAGAAAACTGCGTCCGCGTCTACCAAAAGATGCATGCGCATGCTAAAAACGCGTTTTGGCACAAATCCATGTGCGGGTGCTAAAAAGAGCAGCATCGGCATGCTTTTCACGTCGTTTGGTAGAAATCCACACGCGCGTCCTGCCAAAAGCACCATTTGCATGCCTATCGTGTGGTTTTGCAGAAAACTGCGTCCGCGTCTACCAAAAGATGCATGCGCATGCTTAAAACGCGCTTTGGCACAAATCCATGTGCGGGTGCTAAAAAGAGCAGCATCGGCATGCTTTTCACGTCGTTTGGTAGAAATCCACACGCGCGTTCTGCCAAAAGCACGATTTGCATGCATATCGTGTGGTTTTGCAGAAAACTGCGTCCGCGTCTACCAAAACATGCATGCGCATGCTAAAAACGCGTTTTGGCACAAATCCATGTGCGGATGTTAAAAAGAGCAGCATCGGCATGCTTTTCACGTCGTTTGGTAGAAATCCACACGCGCGTTCTGCCAAAAGCACGATTTGCATGCATATCGTGCGGTTTTGCAGAAAACTGCGTCCGCGTCTACCAAAAGATGCATGCGCATGCTAAAAACGCGCTTTTGCACAAATCCATGTGCGGATGTTAAAAAGAGCAGCATCGGCATGCTTTTCACGTCGTTTGGTAGAAATCCACGCGCGCGTTCTGCCAAAAGCACCATTTGCATGCCTATCGTGTGGTTTTGCAGAAAACTGCGTCCGCGTCTACCAAAAGATGCATGCGCATGCTTAAAACGCGCTTTGGCACAAATCCATGTGCGGATGCTAAAAAGAGCAGCATCGGCATGCTTTTCACGTCGTTTGGTAGAAATCCACACGCGCGTTCTGCCAAAAGCACGATTTGCATGCATATCGTGTGGTTTTGCAGAAAACTGCGTCCGCGTCTACCAAAAGATGCATGCGCATGCTTAAAACGCGCTTTGGCACAAATCCATGTGCGGATGTTAAAAAGAGCAGCATCGGCATGCTTTTCACGTCGTTTGGCAGAAATCCACACGCGCGTTCTGCCAAAAGCACGATTTGCATGCATATCGTGTGGTTTTGCAGAAAACTGCGTCCGCGTCTACCAAAAGATGCATGCGCATGCTTAAAACGCGCTTTGGCACAAATCCACGTGCGGATGTTAAAAAGAGCAGCATCGGCATGCTTTTCACGTCGTTTGGTAGAAATCCACACGCGCGTCCTGCCAAAAGCACCATTTGCATGCCTATCGTGTGGTTTTGCAGAAAACTGCGTCCGCGTCTACCAAAAGATGCATGCGCATGCTTAAAACGCGCTTTGGCACAAATCCATGTGCGGGTGCTAAAAAGAGCAGCATCGGCATGCTTTTCACGTCGTTTGGTAGAAATCCACACGCGCGTTATGCCAAAAGCACGATTTGCATGCATATCGTGTGGTTTTGCAGAAAACTGCGTCCGCGTCTACCAAAAGATGCATGCGCATGCTAAAAACGCGTTTTGGCACAAATCCATGTGCGGATGTTAAAAAGAGCAGCATCGGCATGCTTTTCACGTCGTTTGGTAGAAATCCACACGCGCGTTCTGCCAAAAGCACGATTTGCATGCCTATCGTGTCGTTTTGCAGAAAACTGCGTCCGCGTCTACAAAAGATGCATGCGCATGCTAAAAACGCGTTTTGGCACAAATCCACGTGCGGATGTTAAAAAGAGCAGCATCGGCATGCTTTTCACGTCGTTTGGTAGAAATCCACGCGCGCGTTCTGCCAAAAGCACCATTTGCATGCATATCGTGTGGTCTTGCAGAAAACTGCGTCCGCGTCTACCAAAAGATGCATGCGCATGCTAAAAACGCGTTTTGGCACAAATTCATGTGCGGATGTTAAAAAGAGCAGCATCGGCATGCTTTTCACGTCGTTTGGTAGAAATCCACGCGCGCGTTATGCCAAAAGCACCATTTGCATGCATATCGTGTGGTTTTGCAGAAAACTGCGTCCGCGTCTACCAAAAGATGCATGCGCATGCTAAAAACGCGTTTTGGCACAAATCCATGTGCGGATGTTAAAAAGAGCAGCATCGGCATGCTTTTCACGTCGTTTGGTAGAAATCCACGCGCGCGTTCTGCCAAAAGCACCATTTGCATGCATATCGTGTGGTTTTGCAGAAAACTGCGTCCGCGTCTACCAAAAGATGCATGCGCATGCTTAAAACGCGCTTTGGCACAAATCCATGTGCGGATGTTAAAAAGAGCAGCATCGGCATGCTTTTCACGTTGTTTGGTAGAAATCCACGCGCGCGTTCTGCCAAAAGCACCATTTGCATGCCTATCGTGTGGTTTTGCAGAAAACTGCGTCCGCGTCTACCAAAAGATGCATGCGCATGCTTAAAACGCGCTTTGGCACAAATCCATGTGCGGATGCTAAAAAGAGCAGCATCGGCATGCTTTTCACGTCGTTTGGTAGAAATCCACACGCGCGTTCTGCCAAAAGCACGATTTGCATGCATATCGTGTGGTTTTGCAGAAAACTGCGTCCGCGTCTACCAAAAGATGCATGCGCATGCTAAAAACGCGTTTTGGCACAAATCCATGTGCGGGTGCTAAAAAGAGCAGCATCGGCATGCTTTTCACGTTGTTTGGTAGAAATCCACGCGCGCGTTCTGCCAAAAGCACCATTTGCATGCCTATCGTGTGGTTTTGCAGAAAACTGCGTCCGCGTCTACCAAAAGATGCATGCGCATGCTTAAAACGCGCTTTGGCACAAATCCATGTGCGGATGTTAAAAGAGCAGCATCGGCATGCTTTTCACGTCGTTTGGTAGAAATCCACACGCGCGTTCTGCCAAAAGCACGATTTGCATGCATATCGTGTGGTTTTGCAGAAAACTGCGTCCGCGTCTACCAAAAGATGCATGCGCATGCTAAAAACGCGTTTTGGCACAAATCCACGTGCGGATGTTAAAAAGAGCAGCATCGGCATGCTTTTCACGTCGTTTGGTAGAAATCCACGCGCGCGTTCTGCCAAAAGCACCATTTGCATGCATATCGTGTGGTTTTGCAGAAAACTGCGTCCGCGTCTACCAAAAGATGCATGCGCATGCTAAAAACGCGTTTTGGCACAAATCCATGTGCGGATGTTAAAAAGAGCAGCATCGGCATGCTTTTCACGTCGTTTGGTAGAAATCCACGCGCGCGTTATGCCAAAAGCACCATTTGCATGCATATCGTGTGGTTTTTCAGAAAACTGCGTCCGCGTCTACCAAAAGATGCATGCGCATGCTAAAAACGCGTTTTGGCACAAATCCATGTGCGGGTGCTAAAAAGAGCAGCATCGGCATGCTTTTCACGTCGTTTGGTAGAAATCCACACGCGCGTCCTGCCAAAAGCACCATTTGCATGCCTATCGTGTGGTTTTGCAGAAAACTGCGTCCGCGTCTACCAAAAGATGCATGCGCATGCTTAAAACGCGCTTTGGCACAAATCCATGTGCGGGTGCTAAAAAGAGCAGCATCGGCATGCTTTTCACGTCGTTTGGTAGAAATCCACACGCGCGTTTCTGCCAAAAGCACGATTTGCATGCATATCGTGTGGTTTTGCAGAAAACTGCGTCCGCGTCTACCAAAACATGCATGCGCATGCTAAAAACGCGTTTTGGCACAAATCCATGTGCGGATGTTAAAAAGAGCAGCATCGGCATGCTTTTCACGTCGTTTGGTAGAAATCCACACGCGCGTTCTGCCAAAAGCACGATTTGCATACATATCGTGTGGTTTTGCAGAAAACTGCGTCCGCGTCTACCAAAAGATGCATGCGCATGCTAAAAACGCGCTTTGGCACAAATCCATGTGCGGATGTTAAAAAGAGCAGCATCGGCATGCTTTTCACGTCGTTTGTAGAAATCCACGCGCGCGTTCTGCCAAAAGCACCATTTGCATGCCTATCGTGTGGTTTTGCAGAAAACTGCGTCCGCGTCTACCAAAAGATGCATGCGCATGCTTAAAACGCGCTTTGGCACAAATCCATGTGCGGATGCTAAAAGAGCAGCATCGGCATGCTTTTCACGTCGTTTGGTAGAAATCCACACGCGCGTTCTGCCAAAAGCACGATTTGCATGCATATCGTGTGGTTTTGCAGAAAACTGCGTCCGCGTCTACCAAAAGATGCATGCGCATGCTTAAAACGCGCTTTGGCACAAATCCATGTGCGGATGTTAAAAAGAGCAGCATCGGCATGCTTTTCACGTCGTTTGGTAGAAATCCACACGCGCGTTCTGCCAAAAGCACGATTTGCATGCATATCGTGTGGTTTTGCAGAAAACTGCGTCCGCGTCTACCAAAAGATGCATGCGCATGCTTAAAACGCGCTTTGGCACAAATCCACGTGCGGATGTTAAAAAGAGCAGCATCGGCATGCTTTTCACGTCGTTTGGTAGAAATCCACACGCGCGTCCTGCCAAAAGCACCATTTGCATGCCTATCGTGTGGTTTTGCAGAAAACTGCGTCCGCGTCTACCAAAAGATGCATGCGCATGCTTAAAACGCGCTTTGGCACAAATCCATGTGCGGGTGCTAAAAAGAGCAGCATCGGCATGCTTTTCACGTCGTTTGGTAGAAATCCACACGCGCGTTATGCCAAAAGCACGATTTGCATGCATATCGTGTGGTTTTGCAGAAAACTGCGTCCGCGTCTACCAAAAGATGCATGCGCATGCTAAAAACGCGTTTTGGCACAAATCCATGTGCGGATGTTAAAAAGAGCAGCATCGGCATGCTTTTCACGTCGTTTGGTAGAAATCCACACGCGCGTTCTGCCAAAAGCACGATTTGCATGCCTATCGTGTGGTTTTGCAGAAAACTGCGTCCGCGTCTACCAAAAGATGCATGCGCATGCTAAAAACGCGTTTTGGCACAAATCCACGTGCGGATGTTAAAAAGAGCAGCATCGGCATGCTTTTCACGTCGTTTGGTAGAAATCCACGCGCGCGTTCTGCCAAAAGCACCATTTGCATGCATATCGTGTGGTCTTGCAGAAAACTGCGTCCGCGTCTACCAAAAGATGCATGCGCATGCTAAAAACGCGTTTTGGCACAAATCCATGGGCGGATGTTAAAAAGAGCAGCATCGGCATGCTTTTCACGTCGTTTGGTAGAAATCCACGCGCGCGTTCTGCCAAAAGCACCATTTGCATGCCTATCGTGTGGTTTTGCAGAAAACTGCGGCCGCGTCTACCAAAAGATGCATGCGCATGCTAAAAACGCGTTTTGGCACAAATCCACGTGCGGATGTTAAAAAGAGCAGCATCGGCATGCTTTTCACGTCGTTTGGTAGAAATCCACGCGCGCGTTCTGCCAAAAGCACCATTTGCATGCATATCGTGTGGTCTTGCAGAAAACTGCGTCCGCGTCTACCAAAAGATGCATGCGCATGCTAAAAACGCGTTTTGGCACAAATCCATGGGCGGATGTTAAAAAGAGCAGCATCGGCATGCTTTTCACGTCGTTTGGTAGAAATCCACGCGCGCGTTATGCCAAAAGCACCATTTGCATGCATATCGTGTGGTTTTGCAGAAAACTGCGTCCGCGTCTACCAAAAGATGCATGCGCATGCTAAAAACGCGTTTTGGCACAAATCCATGTGCGGGTGCTAAAAAGAGCAGCATCGGCATGCTTTTCACGTCGTTTGGTAGAAATCCACACGCGCGTCCTGCCAAAAGCACCATTTGCATGCCTATCGTGCGGTTTTGCAGAAAACTGCGTCCGCGTCTACCAAAAGATGCATGCGCATGCTTAAAACGCGCTTTGGCACAAATCCATGTGCGGATGTTAAAAAGAGCAGCATCGGCATGCTTTTCACGTCGTTTGGTAAAAATCCACGCGCGCGTTCTGCCAAAAGCACCATTTGCATGCCTATCGTGTGGTTTTGCAGAAAACTGCGTCCGCGTCTACCAAAAGATGCATGCGCATGCTTAAAACGCGCTTTGGTACAAATCCATGTGCGGATGCTAAAAAGAGCAGCATCGGCATGCTTTTCACGTCGTTTGGTAGAAATCCACACGCGCGTTCTGCCAAAAGCACGATTTGCATGCATATCGTGTGGTTTTGCAGAAAACTGCGTCCGCGTCTACCAAAAGATGCATGCGCATGCTAAAAACGCGTTTTGGCACAAATCCATGTGCGGGTGCGAAAAAGAGCAGCATCGGCATGCTTTTCACGTTGTTTGGTAGAAATCCACGCGCGCGTTCTGCCAAAAGCACCATTTGCATGCCTATCGTGTGGTTTTGCAGAAAACTGCGTCCGCGTCTACCAAAAGATGCATGCGCATGCTAAAAACGCGTTTTGGCACAAATCCACGTGCGGATGTTAAAAAGAGCAGCATCGGCATGCTTTTCACGTCGTTTGGTAGAAATCCACGCGCGCGTTCTGCGAAAAGCACCATTTGTATGCATATCGTGTGGTTTTCCAGAAAACTGCGTCCGCGTCTACCAAAAGATGCATGCGCATGCTAAAAACGCGTTTTGGCACAAATCCATGTGCGGATATTAAAAAGAGCAGCATCGGCATGCTTTTCACGTCGTTTGGTAGAAATCCACGCGCGCGTTATGCCAAAAGCACCATTTGCATGCATATCGTGTGGTTTTGCAGAAAACTGCGTCCGCGTCTACCAAAAGATGCATGCGCATGCTAAAAACGCGTTTTGGCACAAATCCATGTGCGGTTGCTAAAAAGAGCAGCATCGGCATGCTTTTCACGTCGTTTGGTAGAAATCCACACGCGCGTCCTGCCAAAAGCACCATTTGCATGCCTATCGTGTGGTTTTGCAGAAAACTGCGTCCGCGTCTACCAAAAGATGCATGCGCATGCTTAAAACGCGCTTTGGCACAAATCCATGTGCGGATGTTAAAAAGAGCAGCATCGGCATGCTTTTCACGTTGTTTGGTAGAAATCCACGCGCGCGTTCTGCCAAAAGCACCATTTGCATGCCTATCGTGTGGTTTTGCAGAAAACTGCGTCCGCGTCTACCAAAAGATGCATGCGCATGCTTAAAACGCGCTTTGGCACAAATCCATGTGCGGGTGCTAAAAAGAGCAGCATCGGCATGCTTTTCACGTCGTTTGGTAGAAATCCACACGCGCGTTCTGCCAAAAGCACCATTTGCATGCATATCGTGTGGTTTTGCAGAAAACTGCGTCCGCGTCTACCAAAACATGCATGCGCATGCTAAAAACGCGTTTTGGCACAAATCCATGTGCGGATGTTAAAAAGAGCAGCATCGGCATGCTTTTCACGTCGTTTGGTAGAAATCCACACGCGCGTTCTGCCAAAAGCACGATTTGCATGCATATCGTGTGGTTTTGCAGAAAACTGCGTCCGCGTCTACCAAAAGATGCATGCGCATGCTAAAAACGCGTTTTGGCACAAATCCATGTGCGGATGTTAAAAAGAGCAGCATCGGCATGCTTTTCACGTCGTTTGGTAGAAATCCACGCGCGCGTTCTGCCAAAAGCACCATTTGCATGCATATCGTGTGGTTTTGCAGAAAACTGCGTCCGCGTCTACCAAAAGATGCATGCGCATGCTTAAAACGCGCTTTGGCACAAATCCATGTGCGGATGTTAAAAAGAGCAGCATCGGCATGCTTTTCACGTTGTTTGGTAGAAATCCACGCGCGCGTTCTGCCAAAAGCACCATTTGCATGCCTATCGTGTGGTTTTGCAGAAAACTGCGTCCGCGTCTACCAAAAGATGCATGCGCATGCTAAAAACGCGTTTTGGCACAAATCCATGTGCGGATGTTAAAAAGAGCAGCATCGGCATGCTTTTCACGTCGTTTGGTAGAAATCCACACGCGCGTTCTGCCAAAAGTACGATTTGCATGGATATCGTGTGGTTTTGCAGAAAACTGCGTCCGCGTCTACCAAAAGATGCATGCGCATGCTAAAAACGCGTTTTGGCACAAATCCACGTGCGGATGTTAAAAAGAGCAGCATCGGCATGCTTTTCACGTCGTTTGGTAGAAATCCACGCGCGCGTTCTGCCAAAAGCACCTTTGCATGCATATCGTGTGGTTTTGCAGAAAACTGCGTCCGCGTCTACCAAAAGATGCATGCGCATGCTAAAAACGCGTTTTGGCACAAATCCATGTGCGGATGTTAAAAAGAGCAGCATCGGCATGCTTTTCACGTCGTTTGGTAGAAATCCACGCGCGCGTTATGCCAAAAGCACCATTTGCATGCATATCGTGTGGTTTTGCAGAAAACTGCGTCCGCGTCTACCAAAAGATGCATGCGCATGCTAAAAACGCGTTTTGGCACAAATCCATGTGCGGGTGCTAAAAAGAGCAGCATCGGCATGCTTTTCACGTCGTTTGGTAGAAATCCACACGCGCGTCCTGCCAAAAGCACCATTTGCATGCCTATCGTGTGGTTTTGCAGAAAACTGCGTCCGCGTCTACCAAAAGATGCATGCGCATGCTTAAAACGCGCTTTGGCACAAATCCATGTGCGGGTGCTAAAAAGAGCAGCATCGGCATGCTTTTCACGTCGTTTGGTAGAAATCCACACGCGCGTTCTGCCAAAAGCACGATTTGCATGCATATCGTGTGGTTTTGCAGAAAACTGCGTCCGCGTCTACCAAAACATGCATGCGCATGCTAAAAACGCGTTTTGGCACAAATCCATGTGCGGATGTTAAAAAGAGCAGCATCGGCATGCTTTTCACGTCGTTTGGTAGAAATCCACACGCGCGTTCTGCCAAAAGCACGATTTGCATGCATATCGTGTGGTTTTGCAGAAAACTGCGTCCGCGTCTACCAAAAGATGCATGCGCATGCTAAAAACGCGCTTTGGCACAAATCCATGTGCGGATGTTAAAAAGAGCAGCATCGGCATGCTTTTCACGTCGTTTGGTAGAAATCCACGCGCGCGTTCTGCCAAAAGCACCATTTGCATGCCTATCGTGTGGTTTTGCAGAAAACTGCGTCCGCGTCTACCAAAAGATGCATGCGCATGCTTAAAACGCGCTTTGGCACAAATCCATGTGCGGATGCTAAAAAGAGCAGCATCGGCATGCTTTTCACGTCGTTTGGTAGAAATCCACACGCGCGTTCTGCCAAAAGCACGATTTGCATGCATATCGTGTGGTTTTGCAGAAAACTGCGTCCGCGTCTACCAAAAGATGCATGCGCATGCTTAAAACGCGCTTTGGCACAAATCCATGTGCGGATGTTAAAAAGAGCAGCATCGGCATGCTTTTCACGTCGTTTGGTAGAAATCCACACGCGCGTTCTGCCAAAAGCACGATTTGCATGCATATCGTGTGGTTTTGCAGAAAACTGCGTCCGCGTCTACCAAAAGATGCATGCGCATGCTTAAAACGCGCTTTGGCACAAATCCACGTGCGGATGTTAAAAAGAGCAGCATCGGCATGCTTTTCACGTCGTTTGGTAGAAATCCACACGCGCGTCCTGCCAAAAGCAACATTTGCATGCCTATCGTGTGGTTTTGCAGAAAACTGCGTCCGCGTCTACCAAAAGATGCATGCGCATGCTTAAAACGCGCTTTGGCACAAATCCATGTGCGGGTGCTAAAAAGAGCAGCATCGGCATGCTTTTCACGTCGTTTGGTAGAAATCCACACGCGCGTTATGCCAAAAGCACGATTTGCATGCATATCGTGTGGTTTTGCAGAAAACTGCGTCCGCGTCTACCAAAAGATGCATGCGCATGCTAAAAACGCGTTTTGGCACAAATCCATGTGCGGATGTTAAAAAGAGCAGCATCGGCATGCTTTTCACGTCGTTTGGTAGAAATCCACACGCGCGTTCTGCCAAAAGCACGATTTGCATGCCTATCGTGTGGTTTTGCAGAAAACTGCGTCCGCGTCTACCAAAAGATGCATGCGCATGCTAAAAACGCGTTTTGGCACAAATCCACGTGCGGATGTTAAAAAGAGCAGCATCGGCATGCTTTTCACGTCGTTTGGTAGAAATCCACGCGCGCGTTCTGCCAAAAGCACCATTTGCATGCATATCGTGTGGTCTTGCAGAAAACTGCGTCCGCGTCTACCAAAAGATGCATGCGCATGCTAAAAACGCGTTTTGGCACAAATCCATGTGCGGATGTTAAAAAGAGCAGCATCGGCATGCTTTTCACGTCGTTTGGTAGAAATCCACGCGCGCGTTATGCCAAAAGCACCATTTGCATGCATATCGTGTGGTTTTGCAGAAAACTGCGTCCGCGTCTACCAAAAGATGCATGCGCATGCTAAAAACGCGTTTTGGCACAAATCCATGTGCGGGTGCTAAAAAGAGCAGCATCGGCATGCTTTTCACGTCGTTTGGTAGAAATCCACACGCGCGTCCTGCCAAAAGCACCATTTGCATGCCTATCGTGTGGTTTTGCAGAAAACTGCGTCCCCGTCTACCAAAAGATGCATGCGCATGCTTAAAACGCGCTTTGGCACAAATCCATGTGCGGATGTTAAAAAGAGCAGCATCGGCATGCTTTTCACGTCGTTTGGTAGAAATCCACGCGCGCGTTCTGCCAAAAGCACCATTTGCATGCCTATCGTGTGGTTTTGCAGAAAACTGCGTCCGCGTCTACCAAAAGGTGCATGCGCATGCTTAAAACGCGCTTTGGCACAAATCCATGTGCGGATGCTAAAAAGAGCAGCATCGGCATGCTTTTCACGTCGTTTGGTAGAAATCCACACGCGCGTTCTGCCAAAAGCACGATTTGCATGCATATCGTGTGGTTTTGCAGAAAACTGCGTCCGCGTCTACCAAAAGATGCATGCGCATGCTAAAAACGCGTTTTGGCACAAATCCAGGTGCGGGTGCTAAAAAGAGCAGCATCGGCATGCTTTTCACGTTGTTTGGTAGAAATCCACGCGCGCGTTCTGCCAAAAGCACCATTTGCATGCCTATCGTGTGGTTTTGCAGAAAACTGCGTCCGCGTCTACCAAAAGATGCATGCGCATGCTTAAAACGCGCTTTGGCACAAATCCATGTGCGGATGTTAAAAAGAGCAGCATCGGCATGCTTTTCACGTCGTTTGGTAGAAATCCACACGCGCGTTCTGCCAAAAGCACGATTTGCATGCATATCGTGTGGTTTTGCAGAAAACTGCGTCCGCGTCTACCAAAAGATGCATGCGCATGCTAAAAACGCGTTTTGGCACAAATCCACGTGCGGATGTTAAAAAGAGCAGCATCGGCATGCTTTTCACGTCGTTTGGTAGAAATCCACACGCGCGTTCTGCCAAAAGCACGATTTGCATGCATATCGTGTGGTTTTGCAGAAAACTGCGTCCGCGTCTACCAAAAGATGCATGCGCATGCTTAAAACGCGCTTTGGCACAAATCCATGTGCGGATGCTAAAAAGAGCAGCATCGGCATGCTTTTCACGTCGTTTGGTAGAAATCCACACGCGCGTTCTGCCAAAAGCACGATTTGCATGCATATCGTGTGGTTTTGCAGAAAACTGCGTCCGCGTCTACCAAAAGATGCATGCGCATGCTTAAAACGCGCTTTGGCACAAATCCATGTGCGGATGTTAAAAAGAGCAGCATCGGCATGCTTTTCACGTTGTTTGGTAGAAATCCACGCGCGCGTTCTGCCAAAAGCACCATTTGCATGCCTATCGTGTGGTTTTGCAGAAAACTGCGTCCGCGTCTACCAAAAGATGCATGCGCATGCTAAAAACGCGTTTTGGCACAAATCCATGTGCGGGTGCTAAAAAGAGCAGCATCGGCATGCTTTTCACGTTGTTTGGTAGAAATCCACGCGCGCGTTCTGCCAAAAGCACCATTTGCATGCCTATCGTGTGGTTTTGCAGAAAACTGCGTCCGCGTCTACCAAAAGATGCATGCGCATGCTTAAAACGCGCTTTGGCACAAATCCATGTGCGGATGCTAAAAAGAGCAGCATCGGCATGCTTTTCACGTCGTTTGGTAGAAATCCACACGCGCGTTCTGCCAAAAGCACGATTTGCATGCATATCGTGTGGTTTTGCAGAAAACTGCGTCCGCGTCTACCAAAAGATGCATGCGCATGCTAAAAACGCGTTTTGGCACAAATCCATGTGCGGGTGCTAAAAAGAGCAGCATCGGCATGCTTTTCACGTTGTTTGGTAGAAATCCACGCGCGCGTTCTGCCAAAAGCACCATTTGCATGCCTATCGTGTGGTTTTGCAGAAAACTGCGTCCGCGTCTACCAAAAGATGCATGCGCATGCTTAAAACGCGCTTTGGCACAAATCCATGTGCGGATGTTAAAAAGAGCAGCATCGGCATGCTTTTCACGTCGTTTGGTAGAAATCCACACGCGCGTTCTGCCAAAAGCACGATTTGCATGCATATCGTGTGGTTTTGCAGAAAACTGCGTCCGCGTCTACCAAAAGATGCATGCGCATGCTAAAAACGCGTTTTGGCACAAATCCACGTGCGGATGTTAAAAAGAGCAGCATCGGCATGCTTTTCACGTCGTTTGGTAGAAATCCACACGCGCGTTCTGCCAAAAGCACGATTTGCATGCATATCGTGTGGTTTTGCAGAAAACTGCGTCCGCGTCTACCAAAAGATGCATGCGCATGCTTAAAACGCGCTTTGGCACAAATCCATGTGCGGATGCTAAAAAGAGCAGCATCGGCATGCTTTTCACGTCGTTTGGTAGAAATCCACACGCGCGTTCTGCCAAAAGCACGATTTGCATGCATATCGTGTGGTTTTGCAGAAAACTGCGTCCGCGTCTACCAAAAGATGCATGCGCATGCTTAAAACGCGCTTTGGCACAAATCCATGTGCGGATGTTAAAAAGAGCAGCATCGGCATGCTTTTCACGTTGTTTGGTAGAAATCCACGCGCGCGTTCTGCCAAAAGCACCATTTGCATGCCTATCGTGTGGTTTTGCAGAAAACTGCGTCCGCGTCTACCAAAAGATGCATGCGCATGCTAAAAACGCGTTTTGGCACAAATCCATGTGCGGGTGCTAAAAAGAGCAGCATCGGCATGCTTTTCACGTTGTTTGGTAGAAATCCACGCGCGCGTTCTGCCAAAAGCACCATTTGCATGCCTATCGTGTGGTTTTGCAGAAAACTGCGTCCGCGTCTACCAAAAGATGCATGCGCATGCTTAAAACGCGCTTTGGCACAAATCCATGTGCGGGTGCTAAAAAGAGCAGCATCGGCATGCTTTTCACGTCGTTTGGTAGACATCCACACGCGCGTTCTGCCAAAAGCACCATTTGCATGCACATCGTGTGGTTTTGCAGAAAACTGCGTCCGCGTCTACCAAAACATGCATGCGCATGCTAAAAACGCGTTTTGGCACAAATCCATGTGCGGATGTTAAAAGGAGCAGCATCGGCATGCTTTTCACGTCGTTTGGTAGAAATCCACACGCGCGTTCTGCCAAAAGCACGATTTGCATGCATATCGTGTGGTTTTGCAGAAAACTGCGTCCGCGTCTACCAAAAGATGCATGCGCATGCTAAAAACGCGTTTTGGCACAAATCCATGTGCGGATGTTAAAAAGAGCAGCATCGGCATGCTTTTCACGTCGTTTGGTAGAAATCCACGCGCGCGTTCTGCCAAAAGCACCATTTGCATGCATATCGTGTGGTTTTGCAGAAAACTGCGTCCGCGTCTACCAAAAGATGCATGCGCATGCTTAAAACGCGCTTTGGCACAAATCCATGTGCGGATGTTAAAAAGAGCAGCATCGGCATGCTTTTCACGTTGTTTGGTAGAAATCCACGCGCGCGTTCTGCCAAAAGCACCATTTGCATGCCTATCGTGTGGTTTTGCAGAAAACTGCGTCCGCGTCTACCAAAAGATGCATGCGCATGCTTAAAACGCGCTTTGGCACAAATCCATGTGCGGATGCTAAAAAGAGCAGCATCGGCATGCTTTTCACGTCGTTTGGTAGAAATCCACACGCGCGTTCTGCCAAAAGCACGATTTGCATGCATATCGTGTGGTTTTGCAGAAAACTGCGTCCGCGTCTACCAAAAGATGCATGCGCATGCTTAAAACGCGCTTTGGCACAAATCCATGTGTGGATGTTAAAAAGAGCAGCATCGGCATGCTTTTCACGTTGTTTGGTAGAAATCCACGCGCGCGTTCTGCCAAAAGCACCATTTGCATGCCTATCGTGTGGTTTTGCAGAAAACTGCGTCCGCGTCTACCAAAAGATGCATGCGCATGCTAAAAACGCGTTTTGGCACAAATCCATGTGCGGATGTTAAAAAGAGCAGCATCGGCATGCTTTTCACGTCGTTTGGTAGAAATCCACACGCGCGTTCTGCCAAAAGTACGATTTGCATGCATATCGTGTGGTTTTGCAGAAAACTGCGTCCGCGTTTACCAAAAGATGCATGCGCATGCTAAAAACGCGTTTTGGCACAAATCCACGTGCGGATGTTAAAAAGAGCAGCATCGGCATGCTTTTCACGTCGTTTGGTAGAAATCCACGCGCGCGTTCTGCCAAAAGCACCATTTGCATGCATATCGTGTGGTTTTGCAGAAAACTGCGTTCGCGTCTACCAAAAGATGCATGCGCATGCTAAAAACGCGTTTTGGCACAAATCCATGTGCGGATGTTAAAAAGAGCAGCATCGGCATGCTTTTCACGTCGTTTGGTAGAAATCCACGCGCGCGTTATGCCAAAAGCACCATTTGCATGCATATCGTGTGGTTTTGCAGAAAACTGCGTCCGCGTCTACCAAAAGATGCATGCGCATGCTAAAAACGCGTTTTGGCACAAATCCATGTGCGGATGTTAAAAAGAGCAGCATCGGCATGCTTTTCACGTCGTTTGGTAGAAATCCACGCGCGCGTTATGCCAAAAGCACCATTTGCATGCATATCGTGTGGTTTTGCAGAAAACTGCGTCCGCGTCTACCAAAAGATGCATGCGCATGCTTAAAACGCGCTTTGGCACAAATCCATGTGCGGATGCTAAAAAGAGCAGCATCGGCATGCTTTTCACGTCGTTTGGTAGAAATCCACACGCGCGTTCTGCCAAAAGCACGATTTGCATGCATATCGTGTGGTTTTGCAGAAAACTGCGTCCGCGTCTACCAAAAGATGCATGCGCATGCTTAAAACGCGCTTTGGCACAAATCCATGTGTGGATGTTAAAAAGAGCAGCATCGGCATGCTTTTCACGTTGTTTGGTAGAAATCCACGCGCGCGTTCTGCCAAAAGCACCATTTGCATGCCTATCGTGTGGTTTTGCAGAAAACTGCGTCCGCGTCTACCAAAAGATGCATGCGCATGCTAAAAACGCGTTTTGGCACAAATCCATGTGCGGATGTTAAAAAGAGCAGCATCGGCATGCTTTTCACGTCGTTTGGTAGAAATCCACGCGCGCGTTCTGCCAAAAGCACCATTTGCATGCATATCGTGTGGTTTTGCAGAAAACTGCGTCCGCGTCTACCAAAAGATGCATGCGCATGCTTAAAACGCGCTTTGGCACAAATCCATGTGCGGATGTTAAAAAGAGCAGCATCGGCATGCTTTTCACGTTGTTTGGTAGAAATCCACGCGCGCGTTCTGCCAAAAGCACCATTTGCATGCCTATCGTGTGGTTTTGCAGAAAACTGCGTCCGCGTCTACCAAAAGATGCATGCGCATGCTTAAAACGCGCTTTGGCACAAATCCATGTGCGGATGTTAAAAAGAGCAGCATCGGCATGCTTTTCACGTTGTTTGGTAGAAATCCACGCGCGCGTTCTGCCAAAAGCACCATTTGCATGCCTATCGTGTGGTTTTGCAGAAAACTGCGTCCGCGTCTACCAAAAGATGCATGCGCATGCTAAAAACGCGTTTTGGCACAAATCCATGTGCGGGTGCTAAAAAGAGCAGCATCGGCATGCTTTTCACGTTGTTTGGTAGAAATCCACGCGCGCGTTCTGCCAAAAGCACCATTTGCATGCCTATCGTGTGGTTTTGCAGAAAACTGCGTCCGCGTCTACCAAAAGATGCATGCGCATGCTTAAAACGCGCTTTGGCACAAATCCATGTGCGGATGCTAAAAAGAGCAGCATCGGCATGCTTTTCACGTCGTTTGGTAGAAATCCACACGCGCGTTCTGCCAAAAGCACGATTTGCATGCATATCGTGTGGTTTTGCAGAAAACTGCGTCCGCGTCTACCAAAAGATGCATGCGCATGCTAAAAACGCGTTTTGGCACAAATCCATGTGCGGGTGCTAAAAAGAGCAGCATCGGCATGCTTTTCACGTTGTTTGGTAGAAATCCACGCGCGCGTTCTGCCAAAAGCACCATTTGCATGCCTATCGTGTGGTTTTGCAGAAAACTGCGTCCGCGTCTACCAAAAGATGCATGCGCATGCTTAAAACGCGCTTTGGCACAAATCCATGTGCGGATGTTAAAAAGAGCAGCATCGGCATGCTTTTCACGTCGTTTGGTAGAAATCCACACGCGCGTTCTGCCAAAAGCACGATTTGCATGCATATCGTGTGGTTTTGCAGAAAACTGCGTCCGCGTCTACCAAAAGATGCATGCGCATGCTAAAAACGCGTTTTGGCACAAATCCACGTGCGGATGTTAAAAAGAGCAGCATCGGCATGCTTTTCACGTCGTTTGGTAGAAATCCACACGCGCGTTCTGCCAAAAGCACGATTTGCATGCATATCGTGTGGTTTTGCAGAAAACTGCGTCCGCGTCTACCAAAAGATGCATGCGCATGCTTAAAACGCGCTTTGGCACAAATCCATGTGCGGATGCTAAAAAGAGCAGCATCGGCATGCTTTTCACGTCGTTTGGTAGAAATCCACACGCGCGTTCTGCCAAAAGCACGATTTGCATGCATATCGTGTGGTTTTGCAGAAAACTGCGTCCGCGTCTACCAAAAGATGCATGCGCATGCTTAAAACGCGCTTTGGCACAAATCCATGTGCGGATGTTAAAAAGAGCAGCATCGGCATGCTTTTCACGTTGTTTGGTAGAAATCCACGCGCGCGTTCTGCCAAAAGCACCATTTGCATGCCTATCGTGTGGTTTTGCAGAAAACTGCGTCCGCGTCTACCAAAAGATGCATGCGCATGCTAAAAACGCGTTTTGGCACAAATCCATGTGCGGGTGCTAAAAAGAGCAGCATCGGCATGCTTTTCACGTTGTTTGGTAGAAATCCACGCGCGCGTTCTGCCAAAAGCACCATTTGCATGCCTATCGTGTGGTTTTGCAGAAAACTGCGTCCGCGTCTACCAAAAGATGCATGCGCATGCTTAAAACGCGCTTTGGCACAAATCCATGTGCGGGTGCTAAAAAGAGCAGCATCGGCATGCTTTTCACGTCGTTTGGTAGAAATCCACACGCGCGTTCTGCCAAAAGCACCATTTGCATGCATATCGTGTGGTTTTGCAGAAAACTGCGTCCGCGTCTACCAAAACATGCATGCGCATGCTAAAAACGCGTTTTGGCACAAATCCATGTGCGGATGTTAAAAAGAGCAGCATCGGCATGCTTTTCACGTCGTTTGGTAGAAATCCACACGCGCGTTCTGCCAAAAGCACGATTTGCATGCATATCGTGTGGTTTTGCAGAAAACTGCGTCCGCGTCTACCAAAAGATGCATGCGCATGCTAAAAACGCGTTTTGGCACAAATCCATGTGCGGATGTTAAAAAGAGCAGCATCGGCATGCTTTTCACGTCGTTTGGTAGAAATCCACGCGCGCGTTCTGCCAAAAGCACCATTTGCATGCATATCGTGTGGTTTTGCAGAAAACTGCGTCCGCGTCTACCAAAAGATGCATGCGCATGCTTAAAACGCGCTTTGGCACAAATCCATGTGCGGATGTTAAAAAGAGCAGCATCGGCATGCTTTTCACGTTGTTTGGTAGAAATCCACGCGCGCGTTCTGCCAAAAGCACCATTTGCATGCCTATCGTGTGGTTTTGCAGAAAACTGCGTCCGCGTCTACCAAAAGATGCATGCGCATGCTTAAAACGCGCTTTGGCACAAATCCATGTGCGGATGCTAAAAAGAGCAGCATCGGCATGCTTTTCACGTCGTTTGGTAGAAATCCACACGCGCGTTCTGCCAAAAGCACGATTTGCATGCATATCGTGTGGTTTTGCAGAAAACTGCGTCCGCGTCTACCAAAAGATGCATGCGCATGCTTAAAACGCGCTTTGGCACAAATCCATGTGTGGATGTTAAAAAGAGCAGCATCGGCATGCTTTTCACGTTGTTTGGTAGAAATCCACGCGCGCGTTCTGCCAAAAGCACCATTTGCATGCCTATCGTGTGGTTTTGCAGAAAACTGCGTCCGCGTCTACCAAAAGATGCATGCGCATGCTAAAAACGCGTTTTGGCACAAATCCATGTGCGGATGTTAAAAAGAGCAGCATCGGCATGCTTTTCACGTCGTTTGGTAGAAATCCACACGCGCGTTCTGCCAAAAGTACGATTTGCATGCATATCGTGTGGTTTTGCAGAAAACTGCGTCCGCGTTTACCAAAAGATGCATGCGCATGCTAAAAACGCGTTTTGGCACAAATCCACGTGCGGATGTTAAAAAGAGCAGCATCGGCATGCTTTTCACGTCGTTTGGTAGAAATCCACGCGCGCGTTCTGCCAAAAGCACCATTTGCATGCATATCGTGTGGTTTTGCAGAAAACTGCGTTCGCGTCTACCAAAAGATGCATGCGCATGCTAAAAACGCGTTTTGGCACAAATCCATGTGCGGATGTTAAAAAGAGCAGCATCGGCATGCTTTTCACGTCGTTTGGTAGAAATCCACGCGCGCGTTATGCCAAAAGCACCATTTGCATGCATATCGTGTGGTTTTGCAGAAAACTGCGTCCGCGTCTACCAAAAGATGCATGCGCATGCTAAAAACGCGTTTTGGCACAAATCCATGTGCGGATGTTAAAAAGAGCAGCATCGGCATGCTTTTCACGTCGTTTGGTAGAAATCCACGCGCGCGTTATGCCAAAAGCACCATTTGCATGCATATCGTGTGGTTTTGCAGAAAACTGCGTCCGCGTCTACCAAAAGATGCATGCGCATGCTAAAAACGCGTTTTGGCACAAATCCATGTGCGGGTGCTAAAAAGAGCAGCATCGGCATGCTTTTCACGTCGTTTGGTAGAAATCCACACGCGCGTCCTGCCAAAAGCACCATTTGCATGCCTATCGTGTGGTTTTGCAGAAAACTGCGTCCGCGTCTACCAAAAGATGCATGCGCATGCTTAAAACGCGCTTTGGCACAAATCCATGTGCGGGTGCTAAAAAGAGCAGCATCGGCATGCTTTTCACGTTGTTTGGTAGAAATCCACGCGCGCGTTCTGCCAAAAGCACCATTTGCATGCCTATCGTGTGGTTTTGCAGAAAACTGCGTCCGCGTCTACCAAAAGATGCATGCGCATGCTTAAAACGCGCTTTGGCACAAATCCATGTGCGGGTGCTAAAAAGAGCAGCATCGGCATGCTTTTCACGTCGTTTGGTAGAAATCCACACGCGCGTTCTGCCAAAAGCACCATTTGCATGCATATCGTGTGGTTTTGCAGAAAACTGCGTCCGCGTCTACCAAAACATGCATGCGCATGCTAAAAACGCGTTTTGGCACAAATCCATGTGCGGATGTTAAAAAGAGCAGCATCGGCATGCTTTTCACGTCGTTTGGTAGAAATCCACACGCGCGTTCTGCCAAAAGCACGATTTGCATGCATATCGTGTGGTTTTGCAGAAAACTGCGTCCGCGTCTACCAAAAGATGCATGCGCATGCTAAAAACGCGTTTTGGCACGAATCCATGTGCGGATGTTAAAAAGAGCAGCATCGGCATGCTTTTCACGTCGTTTGGTAGAAATCCACGCGCGCGTTCTGCCAAAAGCACCATTTGCATGCATATCGTGTGGTTTTGCAGAAAACTGCGTCCGCGTCTACCAAAAGATGCATGCGCATGCTTAAAACGCGCTTTGGCACAAATCCATGTGCGGATGTTAAAAAGAGCAGCATCGGCATGCTTTTCACGTTGTTTGGTAGAAATCCACGCGCGCGTTCTGCCAAAAGCACCATTTGCATGCCTATCGTGTGGTTTTGCAGAAAACTGCGTCCGCGTCTACCAAAAGATGCATGCGCATGCTTAAAACGCGCTTTGGCACAAATCCATGTGCGGATGCTAAAAAGAGCAGCATCGGCATGCTTTTCACGTCGTTTGGTAGAAATCCACACGCGCGTTCTGCCAAAAGCACGATTTGCATGCATATCGTGTGGTTTTGCAGAAAACTGCGTCCGCGTCTACCAAAAGATGCATGCGCATGCTTAAAACGCGCTTTGGCACAAATCCATGTGTGGATGTTAAAAAGAGCAGCATCGGCATGCTTTTCACGTTGTTTGGTAGAAATCCACGCGCGCGTTCTGCCAAAAGCACCATTTGCATGCCTATCGTGTGGTTTTGCAGAAAACTGCGTCCGCGTCTACCAAAAGATGCATGCGCATGCTAAAAACGCGTTTTGGCACAAATCCATGTGCGGATGTTAAAAAGAGCAGCATCGGCATGCTTTTCACGTCGTTTGGTAGAAATCCACACGCGCGTTCTGCCAAAAGTACGATTTGCATGCATATCGTGTGGTTTTGCAGAAAACTGCGTCCGCGTTTACCAAAAGATGCATGCGCATGCTAAAAACGCGTTTTGGCACAAATCCACGTGCGGATGTTAAAAAGAGCAGCATCGGCATGCTTTTCACGTCGTTTGGTAGAAATCCACGCGCGCGTTCTGCCAAAAGCACCATTTGCATGCATATCGTGTGGTTTTGCAGAAAACTGCGTTCGCGTCTACCAAAAGATGCATGCGCATGCTAAAAACGCGTTTTGGCACAAATCCATGTGCGGATGTTAAAAAGAGCAGCATCGGCATGCTTTTCACGTCGTTTGGTAGAAATCCACGCGCGCGTTATGCCAAAAGCACCATTTGCATGCATATCGTGTGGTTTTGCAGAAAACTGCGTCCGCGTCTACCAAAAGATGCATGCGCATGCTAAAAACGCGTTTTGGCACAAATCCATGTGCGGATGTTAAAAAGAGCAGCATCGGCATGCTTTTCACGTCGTTTGGTAGAAATCCACGCGCGCGTTATGCCAAAAGCACCATTTGCATGCATATCGTGTGGTTTTGCAGAAAACTGCGTCCGCGTCTACCAAAAGATGCATGCGCATGCTAAAAACGCGTTTTGGCACAAATCCATGTGCGGGTGCTAAAAAGAGCAGCATCGGCATGCTTTTCACGTCGTTTGGTAGAAATCCACACGCGCGTCCTGCCAAAAGCACCATTTGCATGCCTATCGTGTGGTTTTGCAGAAAACTGCGTCCGCGTCTACCAAAAGATGCATGCGCATGCTTAAAACGCGCTTTGGCACAAATCCATGTGCGGGTGCTAAAAAGAGCAGCATCGGCATGCTTTTCACGTCGTTTGGTAGAAATCCACACGCGCGTTCTGCCAAAAGCACCATTTGCATGCATATCGTGTGGTTTTGCAGAAAACTGCGTCCGCGTCTACCAAAACATGCATGCGCATGCTAAAAACGCGTTTTGGCACAAATCCATGTGCGGATGTTAAAAAGAGCAGCATCGGCATGCTTTTCACGTCGTTTGGTAGAAATCCACACGCGCGTTCTGCCAAAAGCACGATTTGCATGCATATCGTGTGGTTTTGCAGAAAACTGCGTCCGCGTCTACCAAAAGATGCATGCGCATGCTAAAAACGCGTTTTGGCACAAATCCATGTGCGGATGTTAAAAAGAGCAGCATCGGCATGCTTTTCACGTCGTTTGGTAGAAATCCACGCGCGCGTTCTGCCAAAAGCACCATTTGCATGCATATCGTGTGGTTTTGCAGAAAACTGCGTCCGCGTCTACCAAAAGATGCATGCGCATGCTTAAAACGCGCTTTGGCACAAATCCATGTGCGGATGTTAAAAAGAGCAGCATCGGCATGCTTTTCACGTTGTTTGGTAGAAATCCACGCGCGCGTTCTGCCAAAAGCACCATTTGCATGCCTATCGTGTGGTTTTGCAGAAAACTGCGTCCGCGTCTACCAAAAGATGCATGCGCATGCTTAAAACGCGCTTTGGCACAAATCCATGTGCGGATGCTAAAAAGAGCAGCATCGGCATGCTTTTCACGTCGTTTGGTAGAAATCCACACGCGCGTTCTGCCAAAAGCACGATTTGCATGCATATCGTGTGGTTTTGCAGAAAACTGCGTCCGCGTCTACCAAAAGATGCATGCGCATGCTTAAAACGCGCTTTGGCACAAATCCATGTGTGGATGTTAAAAAGAGCAGCATCGGCATGCTTTTCACGTTGTTTGGTAGAAATCCACGCGCGCGTTCTGCCAAAAGCACCATTTGCATGCCTATCGTGTGGTTTTGCAGAAAACTGCGTCCGCGTCTACCAAAAGATGCATGCGCATGCTAAAAACGCGTTTTGGCACAAATCCATGTGCGGATGTTAAAAAGAGCAGCATCGGCATGCTTTTCACGTCGTTTGGTAGAAATCCACACGCGCGTTCTGCCAAAAGTACGATTTGCATGCATATCGTGTGGTTTTGCAGAAAACTGCGTCCGCGTCTACCAAAAGATGCATGCGCATGCTAAAAACGCGTTTTGGCACAAATCCACGTGCGGATGTTAAAAAGAGCAGCATCGGCATGCTTTTCACGTCGTTTGGTAGAAATCCACGCGCGCGTTCTGCCAAAAGCACCATTTGCATGCATATCGTGTGGTTTTGCAGAAAACTGCGTCCGCGTCTACCAAAAGATGCATGCGCATGCTAAAAACGCGTTTTGGCACAAATCCATGTGCGGATGTTAAAAAGAGCAGCATCGGCATGCTTTTCACGTCGTTTGGTAGAAATCCACGCGCGCGTTATGCCAAAAGCACCATTTGCATGCATATCGTGTGGTTTTGCAGAAAACTGCGTCCGCGTCTACCAAAAGATGCATGCGCATGCTAAAAACGCGTTTTGGCACAAATCCATGTGCGGGTGCTAAAAAGAGCAGCATCGGCATGCTTTTCACGTCGTTTGGTAGAAATCCACACGCGCGTCCTGCCAAAAGCACCATTTGCATGCCTATCGTGTGGTTTTGCAGAAAACTGCGTCCGCGTCTACCAAAAGATGCATGCGCATGCTTAAAACGCGCTTTGGCACAAATCCATGTGCGGGTGCTAAAAAGAGCAGCATCGGCATGCTTTTCACGTCGTTTGGTAGAAATCCACACGCGCGTTCTGCCAAAAGCACGATTTGCATGCATATCGTGTGGTTTTGCAGAAAACTGCGTCCGCGTCTACCAAAACATGCATGCGCATGCTAAAAACGCGTTTTGGCACAAATCCATGTGCGGATGTTAAAAAGAGCAGCATCGGCATGCTTTTCACGTCGTTTGGTAGAAATCCACACGCGCGTTCTGCCAAAAGCACGATTTGCATGCATATCGTGTGGTTTTGCAGAAAACTGCGTCCGCGTCTACCAAAAGATGCATGCGCATGCTAAAAACGCGCTTTGGCACAAATCCATGTGCGGATGTTAAAAAGAGCAGCATCGGCATGCTTTTCACGTTGTTTGGTAGAAATCCACGCGCGCGTTCTGCCAAAAGCACCATTTGCATGCCTATCGTGTGGTTTTGCAGAAAACTGCGTCCGCGTCTACCAAAAGATGCATGCGCATGCTTAAAACGCGCTTTGGCACAAATCCATGTGCGGATGCTAAAAAGAGCAGCATCGGCATGCTTTTCACGTCGTTTGGTAGAAATCCACACGCGCGTTCTGCCAAAAGCACGATTTGCATGCATATCGTGTGGTTTTGCAGAAAACTGCGTCCGCGTCTACCAAAAGATGCATGCGCATGCTTAAAACGCGCTTTGGCACAAATCCATGTGCGGATGTTAAAAAGAGCAGCATCGGCATGCTTTTCACGTCGTTTGGTAGAAATCCACACGCGCGTTCTGCCAAAAGCACGATTTGCATGCATATCGTGTGGTTTTGCAGAAAACTGCGTCCGCGTCTACCAAAAGATGCATGCGCATGCTTAAAACGCGCTTTGGCACAAATCCATGTGCGGATGTTAAAAAGAGCAGCATCGGCATGCTTTTCACGTCGTTTGGTAGAAATCCACACGCGCGTCCTGCCAAAAGCACCATTTGCATGCCTATCGTGTGGTTTTGCAGAAAACTGCGTCCGCGTCTACCAAAAGATGCATGCGCATGCTTAAAACGCGCTTTGGCACAAATCCATGTGCGGGTGCTAAAAAGAGCAGCATCGGCATGCTTTTCACGTCGTTTGGTAGAAATCCACACGCGCGTTCTGCCAAAAGCAAGATTTGCATGCATATCGTGTGGTTTTGCAGAAAACTGCGTCCGCGTCTACCAAAAGATGCATGCGCATGCTAAAAACGCGTTTTGGCACAAATCCATGTGCGGATGTTAAAAAGAGCAGCATCGGCATGCTTTTCACGTCGTTTGGTAGAAATCCACACGCGCGTTCTGCCAAAAGCACGATTTGCATGCATATCGTGTGGTTTTGCAGAAAACTGCGTCCGCGTCTACCAAAAGATGCATGCGCATGCTAAAAACGCGTTTTGGCACAAATCCACGTGCGGATGTTAAAAAGAGCAGCATCGGCATGCTTTTCACGTCGTTTGGTAGAAATCCACGCGCGCGTTCTGCCAAAAGCACCATTTGCATGCATATCGTGTGGTTTTGCAGAAAACTGCGTCCGCGTCTACCAAAAGATGCATGCGCATGCTAAAAACGCGTTTTGGCACAAATCCATGTGCGGATGTTAAAAAGAGCAGCATCGGCATGCTTTTCACGTCGTTTGGTAGAAATCCACACGCGCGTTCTGCCAAAAGTACGATTTGCATGCATATCGTGTGGTTTTGCAGAAAACTGCGTCCGCGTCTACCAAAAGATGCATGCGCATGCTAAAAACGCGTTTTGGCACAAATCCACGTGCGGATGTTAAAAAGAGCAGCATCGGCATGCTTTTCACGTCGTTTGGTAGAAATCCACGCGCGCGTTCTGCCAAAAGCACCATTTGCATGCATATCGTGTGGTTTTGCAGAAAACTGCGTCCGCGTCTACCAAAAGATGCATGCGCATGCTAAAAACGCGTTTTGGCACAAATCCATGTGCGGATGTTAAAAAGAGCAGCATCGGCATGCTTTTCACGTCGTTTGGTAGAAATCCACGCGCGCGTTATGCCAAAAGCACCATTTGCATGCATATCGTGTGGTTTTGCAGAAAACTGCGTCCGCGTCTACCAAAACATGCATGCGCATGCTAAAAACGCGTTTTGGCACAAATCCATGTGCGGGTGCTAAAAAGAGCAGCATCGGCATGCTTTTCACGTCGTTTGGTAGAAATCCACACGCGCGTCCTGCCAAAAGCACCATTTGCATGCCTATCGTGTGGTTTTGCAGAAAACTGCGTCCGCGTCTACCAAAAGATGCATGCGCATGCTTAAAACGCGCTTTGGCACAAATCCATGTGCGGGTGCTAAAAAGAGCAGCATCGGCATGCTTTTCACGTCGTTTGGTAGAAATCCACACGCGCGTTCTGCCAAAAGCACGATTTGCATGCATATCGTGTGGTTTTGCAGAAAACTGCGTCCGCGTCTACCAAAAGATGCATGCGCATGCTAAAAACGCGCTTTGGCACAAATCCATGTGCGGGTGCTAAAAAGAGCAGCATCGGCATGCTTTTCACGTCGTTTGGTAGAAATCCACACGCGCGTTCTGCCAAAAGCACGATTTGCATGCATATCGTGTGGTTTTGCAGAAAACTGCGTCCGCGTCTACCAAAACATGCATGCGCATGCTAAAAACGCGTTTTGGCACAAATCCATGTGCGGATGTTAAAAAGAGCAGCATCGGCATGCTTTTCACGTCGTTTGGTAGAAATCCACACGCGCGTTCTGCCAAAAGCACGATTTGCATGCATATCGTGTGGTTTTGCAGAAAACTGCGTCCGCGTCTACCAAAAGATGCATGCGCATGCTAAAAACGCGCTTTGGCACAAATCCATGTGCGGATGTTAAAAAGAGCAGCATCGGCATGCTTTTCACGTTGTTTGGTAGAAATCCACGCGCGCGTTCTGCCAAAAGCACCATTTGCATGCCTATCGTGTGGTTTTGCAGAAAACTGCGTCCGCGTCTACCAAAAGATGCATGCGCATGCTTAAAACGCGTTTTGGCACAAATCCACGTGCGGATGTTAAAAAGAGCAGCATCGGCATGCTTTTCACGTTGTTTGGTAGAAATCCACGCGCGCGTTCTGCCAAAAGCACCATTTGCATGCCTATCGTGTGGTTTTGCAGAAAACTGCGTCCGCGTCTACCAAAAGATGCATGCGCATGCTTAAAACGCGTTTTGGCACAAATCCACGTGCGGATGTTAAAAAGAGCAGCATCGGCATGCTTTTCACGTCGTTTGGTAGAAATCCACGCGCGCGTTCTGCCAAAAGCACCATTTGCAGGCATATCGTGTGGTTTTGCAGAAAACTGCGTCCGCGTCTACCAAAAGATGCATGCGCATGCTAAAAACGCGTTTTGGCACAAATCCATGTGCGGATGTTAAAAAGAGCAGCATCGGCATGCTTTTCACGTCGTTTGGTAGAAATCCACGCGCGCGTTATGCCAAAAGCACCATTTGCATGCATATCGTGTGGTTTTGCAGAAAACTGCGTCCGCGTCTACCAAAAGATGCATGCGCATGCTAAAAACGCGTTTTGGCACAAATCCATGTGCGGGTGCTAAAAAGAGCAGCATCGGCATGCTTTTCACGTCGTTTGGTAGAAATCCACACGCGCGTCCTGCCAAAAGCACCATTTGCATGCCTATCGTGTGGTTTTGCAGAAAACTGCGTCCGCGTCTACCAAAAGATGCATGCGCATGCTTAAAACGCGCTTTGGCACAAATCCATGTGCGGGTGCTAAAAAGAGCAGCATCGGCATGCTTTTCACGTCGTTTGGTAGAAATCCACACGCGCGTTCTGCCAAAAGCATCATTTGCATGCATATCGTGTGGTTTTGCAGAAAACTGCGTCCGCGTCTACCAAAACATGCATGCGCATGCTAAAAACGCGTTTTGGCACAAATCCATGTGCGGATGTTAAAAAGAGCAGCATCGGCATGCTTTTCACGTCGTTTGGTAGAAATCCACACGCGCGTTCTGCCAAAAGCACGATTTGCATGCATATCGTGTGGTTTTGCAGAAAACTGCGTCCGCGTCTACCAAAAGATGCATGCGCATGCTAAAAACGCGTTTTGGCACAAATCCATGTGCGGATGTTAAAAAGAGCAGCATCGGCATGCTTTTCACGTTGTTTGGTAGAAATCCACGCGCGCGTTCTGCCAAAAGCACCATTTGCATGCCTATCGTGTGGTTTTGCAGAAAACTGCGTCCGCGTCTACCAAAAGATGCATGCGCATGCTAAAAACGCGTTTTGGCACAAATCCACGTGCGGATGTTAAAAAGAGCAGCATCGGCATGCTTTTCACGTCGTTTGGTAGAAATCCACGCGCGCGTTCTGCCAAAAGCACCATTTGCATGCATATCGTGTGGTTTTGCAGAAAACTGCGTCCGCGTCTACCAAAAGATGCATGCGCATGCTAAAAACGCGTTTTGGCACAAATCCATGTGCGGATGTTAAAAAGAGCAGCATCGGCATGCTTTTCACGTCGTTTGGTAGAAATCCACGCGCGCGTTATGCCAAAAGCACCATTTGCATGCATATCGTGTGGTTTTGCAGAAAACTGCGTCCGCGTCTACCAAAAGATGCATGCGCATGCTAAAAACGCGTTTTGGCACAAATCCATGTGCGGGTGCTAAAAAGAGCAGCATCGGCATGCTTTTCACGTCGTTTGGTAGAAATCCACACGCGCGTCCTGCCAAAAGCACCATTTGCATGCCTATCGTGTGGTTTTGCAGAAAACTGCGTCCGCGTCTACCAAAAGATGCATGCGCATGCTTAAAACGCGCTTTGGCACAAATCCATGTGCGGGTGCTAAAAAGAGCAGCATCGGCATGCTTTTCACGTCGTTTGGTAGAAATCCACACGCGCGTTCTGCCAAAAGCACGATTTGCATGCATATCGTGTGGTTTTGCAGAAAACTGCGTCCGCGTCTACCAAAACATGCATGCGCATGCTAAAAACGCGTTTTGGCACAAATCCATGTGCGGATGTTAAAAAGAGCAGCATCGGCATGCTTTTCACGTCGTTTGGTAGAAATCCACACGCGCGTTCTGCCAAAAGCACGATTTGCATGCATATCGTGTGGTTTTGCAGAAAACTGCGTCCGCGTCTACCAAAAGATGCATGCGCATGCTAAAAACGCGCTTTGGCACAAATCCATGTGCGGATGTTAAAAAGAGCAGCATCGGCATGCTTTTCACGTTGTTTGGTAGAAATCCACGCGCGCGTTCTGCCAAAAGCACCATTTGCATGCCTATCGTGTGGTTTTGCAGAAAACTGCGTCCGCGTCTACCAAAAGATGCATGCGCATGCTTAAAACGCGCTTTGGCACAAATCCATGTGCGGATGCTAAAAAGAGCAGCATCGGCATGCTTTTCACGTCGTTTGGTAGAAATCCACACGCGCGTTCTGCCAAAAGCACGATTTGCATGCATATCGTGTGGTTTTGCAGAAAACTGCGTCCGCGTCTACCAAAAGATGCATGCGCATGCTTAAAACGCGCTTTGGCACAAATCCATGTGCGGATGTTAAAAAGAGCAGCATCGGCATGCTTTTCACGTCGTTTGGTAGAAATCCACACGCGCGTTCTGCCAAAAGCACGATTTGCATGCATATCGTGTGGTTTTGCAGAAAACTGCGTCCGCGTCTACCAAAAGATGCATGCGCATGCTTAAAACGCGCTTTGGCACAAATCCATGTGCGGATGTTAAAAAGAGCAGCATCGGCATGCTTTTCACGTCGTTTGGTAGAAATCCACACGCGCGTCCTGCCAAAAGCACCATTTGCATGCCTATCGTGTGGTTTTGCAGAAAACTGCGTCCGCGTCTACCAAAAGATGCATGCGCATGCTTAAAACGCGCTTTGGCACAAATCCATGTGCGGGTGCTAAAAAGAGCAGCATCGGCATGCTTTTCACGTCGTTTGGTAGAAATCCACACGCGCGTTCTGCCAAAAGCAAGATTTGCGTGCATATCGTGTGGTTTTGCAGAAAACTGCGTCCGCGTCTACCAAAAGATGCATGCGCATGCTAAAAACGCGTTTTGGCACAAATCCATGTGCGGATGTTAAAAAGAGCAGCATCGGCATGCTTTTCACGTCGTTTGGTAGAAATCCACACGCGCGTTCTGCCAAAAGCACGATTTGCATGCATATCGTGTGGTTTTGCAGAAAACTGCGTCCGCGTCTACCAAAAGATGCATGCGCATGCTAAAAACGCGTTTTGGCACAAATCCACGTGCGGATGTTAAAAAGAGCAGCATCGGCATGCTTTTCACGTCGTTTGGTAGAAATCCACGCGCGCGTTCTGCCAAAAGCACCATATGCATGCATATCGTGTGGTTTTGCAGAAAACTGCGTCCGCGTCTACCAAAAGATGCATGCGCATGCTAAAAACGCGTTTTGGCACAAATCCATGTGCGGATGTTAAAAAGAGCAGCATCGGCATGCTTTTCACGTCGTTTGGTAGAAATCCACGCGCGCGTTATGCCAAAAGCACCATTTGCATGCATATCGTGTGGTTTTGCAGAAAACTGCGTCCGCGTCTACCAAAAGATGCATGCGCATGCTAAAAACGCGTTTTGGCACAAATCCATGTGCGGGTGCTAAAAAGAGCAGCATCGGCATGCTTTTCACGTCGTTTGGTAGAAATCCACACGCGCGTCCTGCCAAAAGCACCATTTGCATGCCTATCGTGTGGTTTTGCAGAAAACTGCGTCCGCGTCTACCAAAAGATGCATGCGCATGCTTAAAACGCGCTTTGGCACAAATCCATGTGCGGGTGCTAAAAAGAGCAGCATCGGCATGCTTTTCACGTCGTTTGGTAGAAATCCACACGCGCGTTCTGCCAAAAGCACCATTTGCATGCATATCGTGTGGTTTTGCAGAAAACTGCGTCCGCGTCTACCAAAACATGCATGCGCATGCTAAAAACGCGTTTTGGCACAAATCCATGTGCGGATGTTAAAAAGAGCAGCATCGGCATGCTTTTCACGTCGTTTGGTAGAAATCCACACGCGCGTTCTGCCAAAAGCACGATTTGCATGCATATCGTGTGGTTTTGCAGAAAACTGCGTCCGCGTCTACCAAAAGATGCATGCGCATGCTAAAAACGCGTTTTGGCACAAATCCATGTGCGGATGTTAAAAAGAGCAGCATCGGCATGCTTTTCACGTCGTTTGGTAGAAATCCACGCGCGCGTTCTGCCAAAAGCACCATTTGCATGCATATCGTGTGGTTTTGCAGAAAACTGCGTCCGCGTCTACCAAAAGATCCATGCGCATGCTTAAAACGCGCTTTGGCACAAATCCATGTGCGGATGTTAAAAAGAGCAGCATCGGCATGCTTTTCACGTTGTTTGGTAGAAATCCACGCGCGCGTTCTGCCAAAAGCACCATTTGCATGCCTATCGTGTGGTTTTGCAGAAAACTGCGTCCGCGTCTACCAAAAGATGCATGCGCATGCTTAAAACGCGCTTTGGCACAAATCCATGTGCGGATGCTAAAAAGAGCAGCATCGGCATGCTTTTCACGTCGTTTGGTAGAAATCCACACGCGCGTTCTGCCAAAAGCACGATTTGCATGCATATCGTGTGGTTTTGCAGAAAACTGCGTCCGCGTCTACCAAAAGATGCATGCGCATGCTAAAAACGCGTTTTGGCACAAATCCATGTGCGGGTGCTAAAAAGAGCAGCATCGGCATGCTTTTCACGTTGTTTGGTAGAAATCCACGCGCGCGTTCTGCCAAAAGCACCATTTGCATGCCTATCGTGTGGTTTTGCAGAAAACTGCGTCCGCGTCTACCAAAAGATGCATGCGCATGCTTAAAACGCGCTTTGGCACAAATCCATGTGCGGATGTTAAAAAGAGCAGCATCGGCATGCTTTTCACGTCGTTTGGTAGAAATCCACACGCGCGTTCTGCCAAAAGCACGATTTGCATGCATATCGTGTGGTTTTGCAGAAAACTGCGTCCGCGTCTACCAAAAGATGCATGCGCATGCTAAAAACGCGTTTTGGCACAAATCCACGTGCGGATGTTAAAAAGAGCAGCATCGGCATGCTTTTCACGTCGTTTGGTAGAAATCCACGCGCGCGTTCTGCCAAAAGCACCATTTGCATGCATATCGTGTGGTTTTGCAGAAAACTGCGTCCGCGTCTACCAAAAGATGCATGCGCATGCTAAAAACGCGTTTTGGCACAAATCCATGTGCGGATGTTAAAAAGAGCAGCATCGGCATGCTTTTCACGTCGTTTGGTAGAAATCCACGCGCGCGTTATGCCAAAAGCACCATTTGCATGCATATCGTGTGGTTTTGCAGAAAACTGCGTCCGCGTCTACCAAAAGATGCATGCGCATGCTTAAAACGCGCTTTGGCACAAATCCATGTGCGGATGTTAAAAAGAGCAGCATCGGCATGCTTTTCACGTCGTTTGGTAGAAATCCACACGCGCGTCCTGCCAAAAGCACCATTTGCATGCCTATCGTGTGGTTTTGCAGAAAACTGCGTCCGCGTCTACCAAAAGATGCATGCGCATGCTTAAAACGCGCTTTGGCACAAATCCATGTGCGGGTGCTAAAAAGAGCAGCATCGGCATGCTTTTCACGTCGTTTGGTAGAAATCCACACGCGCGTTCTGCCAAAAGCACGATTTGCATGCATATCGTGTGGTTTTGCAGAAAACAGCGTCCGCGTCTACCAAAAGATGCATGCGCATGCTAAAAACGCGTTTTGGCACAAATCTATGTGCGGATGTTAAAAAGAGCAGCATCGGCATGCTTTTCACGTCGTTTGGTAGAAATCCACACGCGCGTTCTGCCAAAAGTACGATTTGCATGCATATCGTGTGGTTTTGCAGAAAACTGCGTCCGCGTCTACCAAAAGATGCATGCGCATGCTAAAAACGCGTTTTGGCACAAATCCACGTGCGGATGTTAAAAAGAGCAGCATCGGCATGCTTTTCACGTCGTTTGGTAGAAATCCACGCGCGCGTTCTGCCAAAAGCACGATTTGCATGCATATCGTGTGGTTTTGCAGAAAACTGCGTCCGCGTCTACCAAAACATGCATGCGCATGCTAAAAACGCGTTTTGGCACAAATCCATGTGCGGATGTTAAAAAGAGCAGCATCGGCATGCTTTTCACGTCGTTTGGTAGAAATCCACACGCGCGTTCTGCCAAAAGCACGATTTGCATGCATATCGTGTGGTTTTGCAGAAAACTGCGTCCGCGTCTACCAAAAGATGCATGCGCATGCTAAAAACGCGCTTTGGCACAAATCCATGTGCGGATGTTAAAAAGAGCAGCATCGGCATGCTTTTCACGTCGTTTGGTAGAAATCCACGCGCGCGTTCTGCCAAAAGCACCATTTGCATGCCTATCGTGTGGTTTTGCAGAAAACTGCGTCCGCGTCTACCAAAAGATGCATGCGCATGCTTAAAACGCGCTCTGGCACAAATCCATGTGCGGATGCTAAAAAGAGCAGCATCGGCATGCTTTTCACGTCGTTTGGTAGAAATCCACACGCGCGTTCTGCCAAAAGCACGATTTGCATGCATATCGTGTGGTTTTGCAGAAAACTGCGTCCGCGTCTACCAAAAGATGCATGCGCATGCTTAAAACGCGCTTTGGCACAAATCCATGTGCGGATGTTAAAAAGAGCAGCATCGGCATGCTTTTCACGTCGTTTGGTAGAAATCCACACGCGCGTTCTGCCAAAAGCACGATTTGCATGCATATCGTGTGGTTTTGCAGAAAACTGCGTCCGCGTCTACCAAAAGATGCATGCGCATGCTTAAAACGCGCTTTGGCACAAATCCACGTGCGGATGTTAAAAAGAGCAGCATCGGCATGCTTTTCACGTCGTTTGGTAGAAATCCACACGCGCGTCCTGCCAAAAGCAACATTTGCATGCCTATCGTGTGGTTTTGCAGAAAACTGCGTCCGCGTCTACCAAAAGATGCATGCGCATGCTAAAAACGCGTTTTGGCACAAATCCACGTGCGGATGTTAAAAAGAGCAGCATCGGCATGCTTTTCACGTCGTTTGGTAGAAATCCACGCGCGCGTTCTGCCAAAAGCACCATTTGCATGCATATCGTGTGGTCTTGCAGAAAACTGCGTCCGCGTCTACCAAAAGATGCATGCGCATGCTAAAAACGCGTTTTGGCACAAATCCATGTGCGGATGTTAAAAAGAGCAGCATCGGCATGCTTTTCACGTCGTTTGGTAGAAATCCACGCGCGCGTTATGCCAAAAGCACCATTTGCATGCATATCGTGTGGTTTTGCAGAAAACTGCGTCCGCGTCTACCAAAAGATGCATGCGCATGCTAAAAACGCGTTTTGGCACAAATCCATGTGCGGGTGCTAAAAAGAGCAGCATCGGCATGCTTTTCACGTCGTTTGGTAGAAATCCACACGCGCGTCCTGCCAAAAGCACCATTTGCATGCCTATCGTGTGGTTTTGCAGAAAACTGCGTCCGCGTCTACCAAAAGATGCATGCGCATGCTTAAAACGCGCTTTGGCACAAATCCATGTGCGGATGTTAAAAAGAGCAGCATCGGCATGCTTTTCACGTCGTTTGGTAGAAATCCACGCGCGCGTTCTGCCAAAAGCACCATTTGCATGCCTATCGTGTGGTTTTGCAGAAAACTGCGTCCGCGTCTACCAAAAGATGCATGCGCATGCTTAAAACGCGCTTTGGCACAAATCCATGTGCGGATGCTAAAAAGAGCAGCATCGGCATGCTTTTCACGTCGTTTGGTAGAAATCCACACGCGCGTTCTGCCAAAAGCACGATTTGCATGCATATCGTGTGGTTTTGCAGAAAACTGCGTCCGCGTCTACCAAAAGATGCATGCGCATGCTAAAAACGCGTTTTGGCACAAATCCATGTGCGGGTGCTAAAAAGAGCAGCATCGGCATGCTTTTCACGTTGTTTGGTAGAAATCCACGCGCGCGTTCTGCCAAAAGCACCATTTGCATGCCTATCGTGTGGTTTTGCAGAAAACTGCGTCCGCGTCTACCAAAAGATGCATGCGCATGCTTAAAACGCGCTTTGGCACAAATCCATGTGCGGATGTTATAAAGAGCAGCATCGGCATGCTTTTCACGTCGTTTGGTAGAAATCCACACGCGCGTTCTGCCAAAAGCACGATTTGCATGCATATCGTGTGGTTTTGCAGAAAACTGCGTCCGCGTCTACCAAAAGATGCATGCGCATGCTAAAAACGCGTTTTGGCACAAATCCACGTGCGGATGTTAAAAAGAGCAGCATCGGCATGCTTTTCACGTCGTTTGGTAGAAATCCACGCGCGCGTTCTGCCAAAAGCACCATTTGCATGCATATCGTGTGGTTTTCCAGAAAACTGCGTCCGCGTCTACCAAAAGATGCATGCGCATGCTAAAAACGCGTTTTGGCACAAATCCATGTGCGGATATTAAAAAGAGCAGCATCGGCATGCTTTTCACGTCGTTTGGTAGAAATCCACGCGCGCGTTATGCCAAAAGCACCATTTGCATGCATATCGTGTGGTTTTGCAGAAAACTGCGTCCGCGTCTACCAAAAGATGCATGCGCATGCTAAAAACGCGTTTTGGCACAAATCCATGTGCGGGTGCTAAAAAGAGCAGCATCGGCATGCTTTTCACGTCGTTTGGTAGAAATCCACACGCGCGTCCTGCCAAAAGCACCATTTGCATGCCTATCGTGTGGTTTTGCAGAAAACTGCGTCCGCGTCTACCAAAAGATGCATGCGCATGCTTAAAACGCGCTTTGGCACAAATCCATGTGCGGGTGCTAAAAAGAGCAGCATCGGCATGCTTTTCACGTCGTTTGGTAGAAATCCACACGCGCGTTCTGCCAAAAGCACGATTTGCATGCATATCGTGTGGTTTTGCAGAAAACTGCGTCCGCGTCTACCAAAACATGCATGCGCATGCTAAAAACGCGTTTTGGCACAAATCCATGTGCGGATGTTAAAAAGAGCAGCATCGGCATGCTTTTCACGTCGTTTGGTAGAAATCCACACGCGCGTTCTGCCAAAAGCACGATTTGCATGCATATCGTGTGGTTTTGCAGAAAACTGCGTCCGCGTCTACCAAAAGATGCATGCGCATGCTAAATACGCGTTTTGGCACAAATCCATGTGCGGATGTTAAAAAGAGCAGCATCGGCATGCTTTTCACGTCGTTTGGTAGAAATCCACGCGCGCGTTCTGCCAAAAGCACCATTTGCATGCATATCGTGTGGTTTTGCAGAAAACTGCGTCCGCGTCTACCAAAAGATGCATGCGCATGCTAAAAACGCGTTTTGGCACAAATCCACGTGCGGATGTTAAAAAGAGCAGCATCGGCATGCTTTTCACGTCGTTTGGTAGAAATCCACGCGCGCGTTCTGCCAAAAGCACCATTTGCATGCATATCGTGTGGTTTTGCAGAAAACTGCGTCCGCGTCTACCAAAAGATGCATGCGCATGCTAAAAACGCGTTTTGGCACAAATCCATGTGCGGATGTTAAAAAGAGCAGCATCGGCATGCTTTTCACGTCGTTTGGTAGAAATCCACGCGCGCGTTATGCCAAAAGCACCATTTGCATGCATATCGTGTGGTTTTGCAGAAAACTGCGTCCGCGTCTACCAAAAGATGCATGCGCATGCTAAAAACGCGTTTTGGCACAAATCCATGTGCGGGTGCTAAAAAGAGCAGCATCGGCATTCTTTTCACGTCGTTTGGTAGAAATCCACACGCGCGTCCTGCCAAAAGCACCATTTGCATGCCTATCGTGTGGTTTTGCAGAAAACTGCGTCCGCGTCTACCAAAAGATGCATGCGCATGCTTAAAACGCGCTTTGGCACAAATCCATGTGCGGGTGCTAAAAAGAGCAGCATCGGCATGCTTTTCACGTCGTTTGGTAGAAATCCACACGCGCGTTCTGCCAAAAGCACGATTTGCATGCATATCGTGTGGTTTTGCAGAAAACTGCGTCCGCGTCTACCAAAAGATGCATGCGCATGCTTAAAACGCGCTTTGGCACAAATCCATGTGCGGATGTTAAAAAGAGCAGCATCGGCATGCTTTTCACGTTGTTTGGTAGAAATCCACGCGCGCGTTCTGCCAAAAGCACCATTTGCATGCCTATCGTGTGGTTTTGCAGAAAACTGCGTCCGCGTCTACCAAAAGATGCATGCGCATGCTAAAAACGCGTTTTGGCACAAATCCATGTGCGGGTGCTAAAAAGAGCAGCATCGGCATGCTTTTCACGTTGTTTGGTAGAAATCCACGCGCGCGTTCTGCCAAAAGCACCATTTGCATGCCTATCGTGTGGTTTTGCAGAAAACTGCGTCCGCGTCTACCAAAAGATGCATGCGCATGCTTAAAACGCGCTTTGGCACAAATCCATGTGCGGGTGCTAAAAAGAGCAGCATCGGCATGCTTTTCACGTCGTTTGGTAGAAATCCACACGCGCGTTCTGCCAAAAGCACCATTTGCATGCATATCGTGTGGTTTTGCAGAAAACTGCGTCCGCGTCTACCAAAACATGCATGCGCATGCTAAAAACGCGTTTTGGCACAAATCCATGTGCGGATGTTAAAAAGAGCAGCATCGGCATGCTTTTCACGTCGTTTGGTAGAAATCCACACGCGCGTTCTGCCAAAAGCACGATTTGCATGCATATCGTGTGGTTTTGCAGAAAACTGCGTCCGCGTCTACCAAAAGATGCATGCGCATGCTAAAAACGCGTTTTGGCACAAATCCATGTGCGGATGTTAAAAAGAGCAGCATCGGCATGCTTTTCACGTCGTTTGGTAGAAATCCACGCGCGCGTTCTGCCAAAAGCACCATTTGCATGCATATCGTGTGGTTTTGCAGAAAACTGCGTCCGCGTCTACCAAAAGATGCATGCGCATGCTTAAAACGCGCTTTGGCACAAATCCATGTGCGGATGTTAAAAAGAGCAGCATCGGCATGCTTTTCACGTTGTTTGGTAGAAATCCACGCGCGCGTTCTGCCAAAAGCACCATTTGCATGCCTATCGTGTGGTTTTGCAGAAAACTGCGTCCGCGTCTACCAAAAGATGCATGCGCATGCTTAAAACGCGCTTTGGCACAAATCCATGTGCGGATGCTAAAAAGAGCAGCATCGGCATGCTTTTCACGTCGTTTGGTAGAAATCCACACGCGCGTTCTGCCAAAAGCACGATTTGCATGCATATCGTGTGGTTTTGCAGAAAACTGCGTCCGCGTCTACCAAAAGATGCATGCGCATGCTTAAAACGCGCTTTGGCACAAATCCATGTGTGGATGTTAAAAAGAGCAGCATCGGCATGCTTTTCACGTTGTTTGGTAGAAATCCACGCGCGCGTTCGGCCAAAAGCACCATTTGCATGCCTATCGTGTGGTTTTGCAGAAAACTGCGTCCGCGTCTACCAAAAGATGCATGCGCATGCTAAAAACGCGTTTTGGCACAAATCCATGTGCGGATGTTAAAAAGAGCAGCATCGGCATGCTTTTCACGTCGTTTGGTAGAAATCCACACGCGCGTTCTGCCAAAAGTACGATTTGCATGCATATCGTGTGGTTTTGCAGAAAACTGCGTCCGCGTCTACCAAAAGATGCATGCGCATGCTAAAAACGCGTTTTGGCACAAATCCACGTGCGGATGTTAAAAAGAGCAGCATCGGCATGCTTTTCACGTCGTTTGGTAGAAATCCACGCGCGCGTTCTGCCAAAAGCACCATTTGCATGCATATCGTGTGGTTTTGCAGAAAACTGCGTCCGCGTCTACCAAAAGATGCATGCGCATGCTAAAAACGCGTTTTGGCACAAATCCATGTGCGGATGTTAAAAAGAGCAGCATCGGCATGCTTTTCACGTCGTTTGGTAGAAATCCACGCGCGCGTTATGCCAAAAGCACCATTTGCATGCATATCGTGTGGTTTTGCAGAAAACTGCGTCCGCGTCTACCAAAAGATGCATGCGCATGCTAAAAACGCGTTTTGGCACAAATCCATGTGCGGGTGCTAAAAAGAGCAGCATCGGCATGCTTTTCACGTCGTTTGGTAGAAATCCACACGCGCGTCCTGCCAAAAGCACCATTTGCATGCCTATCGTGTGGTTTTGCAGAAAACTGCGTCCGCGTCTACCAAAAGATGCATGCGCATGCTTAAAACGCGCTTTGGCACAAATCCATGTGCGGGTGCTAAAAAGAGCAGCATCGGCATGCTTTTCACGTCGTTTGGTAGAAATCCACACGCGCGTTCTGCCAAAAGCACGATTTGCATGCATATCGTGTGGTTTTGCAGAAAACTGCGTCCGCGTCTACCAAAACATGCATGCGCATGCTTAAAACGCGTTTTGGCACAAATCCATGTGCGGATGTTAAAAAGAGCAGCATCGGCATGCTTTTCACGTCGTTTGGTAGAAATCCACACGCGCGTTCTGCCAAAAGCACGAGTTGCATGCATATCGTGTGGTTTTGCAGAAAACTGCGTCCGCGTCTACCAAAAGATGCATGCGCATGCTAAAAACGCGCTTTGGCACAAATCCATGTGCGGATGTTAAAAAGAGCAGCATCGGCATGCTTTTCACGTTGTTTGGTAGAAATCCACGCGCGCGTTCTGCCAAAAGCACCATTTGCATGCCTATCATGTGGTTTTGCAGAAAACTGCGTCCGCGTCTACCAAAAGATGCATGCGCATGCTTAAAACGCGCTTTGGCACAAATCCATGTGCGGATGCTAAAAAGAGCAGCATCGGCATGCTTTTCACGTCGTTTGGTAGAAATCCACACGCGCGTTCTGCCAAAAGCACGATTTGCATGCATATCGTGTGGTTTTGCAGAAAACTGCGTCCGCGTCTACCAAAAGATGCATGCGCATGCTTAAAACGCGCTTTGGCACAAATCCATGTGCGGATGTTAAAAAGAGCAGCATCGGCATGCTTTTCACGTCGTTTGGTAGAAATCCACACGCGCGTTCTGCCAAAAGCACGATTTGCATGCATATCGTGTGGTTTTGCAGAAAACTGCGTCCGCGTCTACCAAAAGATGCATGCGCATGCTTAAAACGCGCTTTGGCACAAATCCATGTGCGGATGTTAAAAAGAGCAGCATCGGCATGCTTTTCACGTCGTTTGGTAGAAATCCACACGCGCGTCCTGCCAAAAGCACCATTTGCATGCCTATCGTGTGGTTTTGCAGAAAACTGCGTCCGCGTCTACCAAAAGATGCATGCGCATGCTTAAAACGCGCTTTGGCACAAATCCATGTGCGGGTGCTAAAAAGAGCAGCATCGGCATGCTTTTCACGTCGTTTGGTAGAAATCCACACGCGCGTTCTGCCAAAAGCAAGATTTGCATGCATATCGTGTGGTTTTGCAGAAAACTGCGTCCGCGTCTACCAAAAGATGCATGCGCATGCTAAAAACGCGTTTTGGCACAAATCCATGTGCGGATGTTAAAAAGAGCAGCATCGACATGCTTTTCACGTCGTTTGGTAGAAATCCACACGCGCGTTCGGCCAAAAGCACGATTTGCATGCATATCGTGTGGTTTTGCAGAAAACTGCGTCCGCGTCTACCAAAAGATGCATGCGCATGCTAAAAACGCGTTTTGGCACAAATCCACGTGCGGATGTTAAAAAGAGCAGCATCGGCATGCTTTTCACGTCGTTTGGTAGAAATCCACGCGCGCGTTCTGCCAAAAGCACCATTTGCATGCATATCGTGTGGTTTTGCAGAAAACTGCGTCCGCGTCTACCAAAAGATGCATGCGCATGCTAAAAACGCGTTTTGGCACAAATCCATGTGCGGATGTTAAAAAGAGCAGCATCGGCATGCTTTTCACGTCGTTTGGTAGAAATCCACGCGCGCGTTATGCCAAAAGCACCATTTGCATGCATATCGTGTGGTTTTGCAGAAAACTGCGTCCGCGTCTACCAAAAGATGCATGCGCATGCTAAAAACGCGTTTTGGCACAAATCCATGTGCGGGTGCTAAAAAGAGCAGCATCGGCATGCTTTTCACGTCGTTTGGTAGAAATCCACACGCGCGTCCTGCCAAAAGCACCATTTGCATGCCTATCGTGTGGTTTTGCAGAAAACTGCGTCCGCGTCTACAAAAAGATGCATGCGCATGCTTAAAACGCGCTTTGGCACAAATCCATGTGCGGGTGCTAAAAAGAGCAGCATCGGCATGCTTTTCACGTCGTTTGGTAGAAATCCACACGCGCGTTCTGCCAAAAGCACCATTTGCATGCATATCGTGTGGTTTTGCAGAAAACTGCGTCCGCGTCTACCAAAACATGCATGCGCATGCTAAAAACGCGTTTTGGCACAAATCCATGTGCGGATGTTAAAAAGAGCAGCATCGGCATGCTTTTCACGTCGTTTGGTAGAAATCCACACGCGCGTTCTGCCAAAAGCACTATTTGCATGCATATCGTGTGGTTTTGCAGAAAACTGCGTCCGCGTCTACCAAAAGATGCATGCGCATGCTAAAAACGCGTTTTGGCACAAATCCATGTGCGGATGTTAAAAAGAGCAGCATCGGCATGCTTTTCACGTCGTTTGGTAGAAATCCACGCGCGCGTTCTGCCAAAAGCACCATTTGCATGCATATCGTGTGGTTTTGCAGAAAACTGCGTCCGCGTCTACCAAAAGATGCATGCGCATGCTTAAAACGCGCTTTGGCACAAATCCATGTGCGGATGTTAAAAAGAGCAGCATCGGCATGCTTTTCACGTTGTTTGGTAGAAATCCACGCGCGCGTTCTGCCAAAAGCACCATTTGCATGCCTATCGTGTGGTTTTGCAGAAAACTGCGTCCGCGTCTACCAAAAGATGCATGCGCATGCTAAAAACGCGTTTTGGCACAAATCCACGTGCGGATGTTAAAAAGAGCAGCATCGGCATGCTTTTCACGTCGTTTGGTAGAAATCCACGCGCGCGTTCTGCCAAAAGCACCATTTGCATGCATATCGTGTGGTTTTGCAGAAAACTGCGTCCGCGTCTACCAAAAGATGCATGCGCATGCTAAAAACGCGTTTTGGCACAAATCCATGTGCGGATGTTAAAAAGAGCAGCATCGGCATGCTTTTCACGTCGTTTGGTAGAAATCCACGCGCGCGTTATGCCAAAAGCACCATTTGCATGCATATCGTGTGGTTTTGCAGAAAACTGCGTCCGCGTCTACCAAAAGATGCATGCGCATGCTTAAAACGCGCTTTGGCACAAATCCATGTGCGGATGTTAAAAAGAGCAGCATCGGCATGCTTTTCACGTCGTTTGGTAGAAATCCACACGCGCGTTCTGCCAAAAGCACGATTTGCATGCATATCGTGTGGTTTTGCAGAAAACTGCGTCCGCGTCTACCAAAAGATGCATGCGCATGCTTAAAACGCGCTTTGGCACAAATCCACGTGCGGATGTTAAAAAGAGCAGCATCGGCATGCTTTTCACGTCGTTTGGTAGAAATCCACACGCGCGTTCTGCCAAAAGCACGATTTGCATGCATATCGTGTGGTTTTGCAGAAAACTGCGTCCGCGTCTACCAAAACATGCATGCGCATGCTAAAAACGCGTTTTGGCACAAATCCATGTGCGGATGTTAAAAAGAGCAGCATCGGCATGCTTTTCACGTCGTTTGGTAGAAATCCACACGCGCGTTCTGCCAAAAGCACGATTTGCATGCATATCGTGTGGTTTTGCAGAAAACTGCGTCCGCGTCTACCAAAAGATGCATGCGCATGCTTAAAACGCGCTTTGGCACAAATCCATGTGCGGATGTTAAAAAGAGCAGCATCGGCATGCTTTTCACGTCGTTTGGTAGAAATCCACACGCGCGTCCTGCCAAAAGCACCATTTGCATGCCTATCGTGTGGTTTTGCAGAAAACTGCGTCCGCGTCTACCAAAAGATGCATGCGCATGCTTAAAACGCGCTTTGGCACAAATCCATGTGCGGGTGCTAAAAAGAGCAGCATCGGCATGCTTTTCACGTCGTTTGGTAGAAATCCACACGCGCGTTCTGCCAAAAGCACGATTTGCATGCATATCGTGTGGTTTTGCAGAAAACTGCGTCCGCGTCTACCAAAAGATGCATGCGCATGCTAAAAACGCGTTTTGGCACAAATCCATGTGCGGATGTTAAAAAGAGCAGCATCGGCATGCTTTTCACGTCGTTTGGTAGAAATCCACACGCGCGTTCTGCCAAAAGTACGATTTGCATGCATATCGTGTGGTTTTGCAGAAAACTGCGTCCGCGTCTACCAAAAGATGCATGCGCATGCTAAAAACGCGTTTTGGCACAAATCCACGTGCGGATGTTAAAAAGAGCAGCATCGGCATGCTTTTCACGTCGTTTGGTAGAAATCCACGCGCGCGTTCTGCCAAAAGCACCATTTGCATGCATATCGTGTGGTTTTGCAGAAAACTGCGTCCGCGTCTACCAAAAGATGCATGCGCATGCTAAAAACGCGTTTTGGCACAAATCCATGTGCGGATGTTAAAAAGAGCAGCATCGGCATGCTTTTCACGTCGTTTGGTAGAAATCCACGCGCGCGTTATGCCAAAAGCACCATTTGCATGCATATCGTGTGGTTTTGCAGAAAACTGCGTCCGCGTCTACCAAAAGATGCATGCGCATGCTAAAAACGCGTTTTGGCACAAATCCATGTGCGGGTGCTAAAAAGAGCAGCATCGGCATGCTTTTCACGTCGTTTGGTAGAAATCCACACGCGCGTCCTGCCAAAAGCACCATTTGCATGCCTATCGTGTGGTTTTGCAGAAAACTGCGTCCGCGTCTACCAAAAGATGCATGCGCATGCTTAAAACGCGCTTTGGCACAAATCCATGTGCGGGTGCTAAAAAGAGCAGCATCGGCATGCTTTTCACGTCGTTTGGTAGAAATCCACACGCGCGTTCTGCCAAAAGCACGATTTGCATGCATATCGTGTGGTTTTGCAGAAAACTGCGTCCGCGTCTACCAAAACATGCATGCGCATGCTAAAAACGCGTTTTGGCACAAATCCATGTGCGGATGTTAAAAAGAGCAGCATCGGCATGCTTTTCACGTCGTTTGGTAGAAATCCACACGCGCGTTCTGCCAAAAGCACGATTTGCATGCATATCGTGCGGTTTTGCAGAAAACTGCGTCCGCGTCTACCAAAAGATGCATGCGCATGCTAAAAACGCGCTTTGGCACAAATCCATGTGCGGATGTTAAAAAGAGCAGCATCGGCATGCTTTTCACGTCGTTTGGTAGAAATCCACGCGCGCGTTCTGCCAAAAGCACCATTTGCATGCCTATCGTGTGGTTTTGCAGAAAACTGCGTCCGCGTCTACCAAAAGATGCATGCGCATGCTTAAAACGCGCTTTGGCACAAATCCATGTGCGGATGCTAAAAAGAGCAGCATCGGCATGCTTTTCACGTCGTTTGGTAGAAATCCACACGCGCGTTCTGCCAAAAGCACGATTTGCATGCATATCGTGTGGTTTTGCAGAAAACTGCGTCCGCGTCTACCAAAAGATGCATGCGCATGCTTAAAACGCGCTTTGGCACAAATCCATGTGCGGATGTTAAAAAGAGCAGCATCGGCATGCTTTTCACGTCGTTTGGCAGAAATCCACACGCGCGTTCTGCCAAAAGCACGATTTGCATGCATATCGTGTGGTTTTGCAGAAAACTGCGTCCGCGTCTACCAAAAGATGCATGCGCATGCTTAAAACGCGCTTTGGCACAAATCCACGTGCGGATGTTAAAAAGAGCAGCATCGGCATGCTTTTCACGTCGTTTGGTAGAAATCCACACGCGCGTCCTGCCAAAAGCACCATTTGCATGCCTATCGTGTGGTTTTGCAGAAAACTGCGTCCGCGTCTACCAAAAGATGCATGCGCATGCTTAAAACGCGCTTTGGCACAAATCCATGTGCGGGTGCTAAAAAGAGCAGCATCGGCATGCTTTTCACGTCGTTTGGTAGAAATCCACACGCGCGTTATGCCAAAAGCACGATTTGCATGCATATCGTGTGGTTTTGCAGAAAACTGCGTCCGCGTCTACCAAAAGATGCATGCGCATGCTAAAAACGCGTTTTGGCACAAATCCATGTGCGGATGTTAAAAAGAGCAGCATCGGCATGCTTTTCACGTCGTTTGGTAGAAATCCACACGCGCGTTCTGCCAAAAGCACGATTTGCATGCCTATCGTGTCGTTTTGCAGAAAACTGCGTCCGCGTCTACCAAAAGATGCATGCGCATGCTAAAAACGCGTTTTGGCACAAATCCACGTGCGGATGTTAAAAAGAGCAGCATCGGCATGCTTTTCACGTCGTTTGGTAGAAATCCACGCGCGCGTTCTGCCAAAAGCACCATTTGCATGCATATCGTGTGGTCTTGCAGAAAACTGCGTCCGCGTCTACCAAAAGATGCATGCGCATGCTAAAAACGCGTTTTGGCACAAATTCATGTGCGGATGTTAAAAAGAGCAGCATCGGCATGCTTTTCACGTCGTTTGGTAGAAATCCACGCGCGCGTTATGCCAAAAGCACCATTTGCATGCATATCGTGTGGTTTTGCAGAAAACTGCGTCCGCGTCTACCAAAAGATGCATGCGCATGCTAAAAACGCGTTTTGGCACAAATCCATGTGCGGATGTTAAAAAGAGCAGCATCGGCATGCTTTTCACGTCGTTTGGTAGAAATCCACGCGCGCGTTCTGCCAAAAGCACCATTTGCATGCATATCGTGTGGTTTTGCAGAAAACTGCGTCCGCGTCTACCAAAAGATGCATGCGCATGCTTAAAACGCGCTTTGGCACAAATCCATGTGCGGATGTTAAAAAGAGCAGCATCGGCATGCTTTTCACGTTGTTTGGTAGAAATCCACGCGCGCGTTCTGCCAAAAGCACCATTTGCATGCCTATCGTGTGGTTTTGCAGAAAACTGCGTCCGCGTCTACCAAAAGATGCATGCGCATGCTTAAAACGCGCTTTGGCACAAATCCATGTGCGGATGCTAAAAAGAGCAGCATCGGCATGCTTTTCACGTCGTTTGGTAGAAATCCACACGCGCGTTCTGCCAAAAGCACGATTTGCATGCATATCGTGTGGTTTTGCAGAAAACTGCGTCCGCGTCTACCAAAAGATGCATGCGCATGCTAAAAACGCGTTTTGGCACAAATCCATGTGCGGGTGCTAAAAAGAGCAGCATCGGCATGCTTTTCACGTTGTTTGGTAGAAATCCACGCGCGCGTTCTGCCAAAAGCACCATTTGCATGCCTATCGTGTGGTTTTGCAGAAAACTGCGTCCGCGTCTACCAAAAGATGCATGCGCATGCTTAAAACGCGCTTTGGCACAAATCCATGTGCGGATGTTAAAAAGAGCAGCATCGGCATGCTTTTCACGTCGTTTGGTAGAAATCCACACGCGCGTTCTGCCAAAAGCACGATTTGCATGCATATCGTGTGGTTTTGCAGAAAACTGCGTCCGCGTCTACCAAAAGATGCATGCGCATGCTAAAAACGCGTTTTGGCACAAATCCACGTGCGGATGTTAAAAAGAGCAGCATCGGCATGCTTTTCACGTCGTTTGGTAGAAATCCACGCGCGCGTTCTGCCAAAAGCACCATTTGCATGCATATCGTGTGGTTTTGCAGAAAACTGCGTCCGCGTCTACCAAAAGATGCATGCGCATGCTAAAAACGCGTTTTGGCACAAATCCATGTGCGGATGTTAAAAAGAGCAGCATCGGCATGCTTTTCACGTCGTTTGGTAGAAATCCACGCGCGCGTTATGCCAAAAGCACCATTTGCATGCATATCGTGCGGTTTTGCAGAAAACTGCGTCCGCGTCTACCAAAAGATGCATGCGCATGCTAAAAACGCGCTTTGGCACAAATCCATGTGCGGATGTTAAAAAGAGCAGCATCGGCATGCTTTTCACGTCGTTTGGTAGAAATCCACGCGCGCGTTCTGCCAAAAGCACCATTTGCATGCCTATCGTGTGGTTTTGCAGAAAACTGCGTCCGCGTCTACCAAAAGATGCATGCGCATGCTTAAAACGCGCTTTGGCACAAATCCATGTGCGGATGCTAAAAAGAGCAGCATCGGCATGCTTTTCACGTCGTTTGGTAGAAATCCACACGCGCGTTCTGCCAAAAGCACGATTTGCATGCATATCGTGTGGTTTTGCAGAAAACTGCGTCCGCGTCTACCAAAAGATGCATGCGCATGCTTAAAACGCGCTTTGGCACAAATCCATGTGCGGATGTTAAAAAGAGCAGCATCGGCATGCTTTTCACGTCGTTTGGCAGAAATCCACACGCGCGTTCTGCCAAAAGCACGATTTGCATGCATATCGTGTGGTTTTGCAGAAAACTGCGTCCGCGTCTACCAAAAGATGCATGCGCATGCTTAAAACGCGCTTTGGCACAAATCCACGTGCGGATGTTAAAAAGAGCAGCATCGGCATGCTTTTCACGTCGTTTGGTAGAAATCCACACGCGCGTCCTGCCAAAAGCACCATTTGCATGCCTATCGTGTGGTTTTGCAGAAAACTGCGTCCGCGTCTACCAAAAGATGCATGCGCATGCTTAAAACGCGCTTTGGCACAAATCCATGTGCGGGTGCTAAAAAGAGCAGCATCGGCATGCTTTTCACGTCGTTTGGTAGAAATCCACACGCGCGTTATGCCAAAAGCACGATTTGCATGCATATCGTGTGGTTTTGCAGAAAACTGCGTCCGCGTCTACCAAAAGATGCATGCGCATGCTAAAAACGCGTTTTGGCACAAATCCATGTGCGGATGTTAAAAAGAGCAGCATCGGCATGCTTTTCACGTCGTTTGGTAGAAATCCACACGCGCGTTCTGCCAAAAGCACGATTTGCATGCCTATCGTGTCGTTTTGCAGAAAACTGCGTCCGCGTCTACCAAAAGATGCATGCGCATGCTAAAAACGCGTTTTGGCACAAATCCACGTGCGGATGTTAAAAAGAGCAGCATCGGCATGCTTTTCACGTCGTTTGGTAGAAATCCACGCGCGCGTTCTGCCAAAAGCACCATTTGCATGCATATCGTGTGGTCTTGCAGAAAACTGCGTCCGCGTCTACCAAAAGATGCATGCGCATGCTAAAAACGCGTTTTGGCACAAATTCATGTGCGGATGTTAAAAAGAGCAGCATCGGCATGCTTTTCACGTCGTTTGGTAGAAATCCACGCGCGCGTTATGCCAAAAGCACCATTTGCATGCATATCGTGTGGTTTTGCAGAAAACTGCGTCCGCGTCTACCAAAAGATGCATGCGCATGCTAAAAACGCGTTTTGGCACAAATCCATGTGCGGATGTTAAAAAGAGCAGCATCGGCATGCTTTTCACGTCGTTTGGTAGAAATCCACGCGCGCGTTCTGCCAAAAGCACCATTTGCATGCATATCGTGTGGTTTTGCAGAAAACTGCGTCCGCGTCTACCAAAAGATGCATGCGCATGCTTAAAACGCGCTTTGGCACAAATCCATGTGCGGATGTTAAAAAGAGCAGCATCGGCATGCTTTTCACGTTGTTTGGTAGAAATCCACGCGCGCGTTCTGCCAAAAGCACCATTTGCATGCCTATCGTGTGGTTTTGCAGAAAACTGCGTCCGCGTCTACCAAAAGATGCATGCGCATGCTTAAAACGCGCTTTGGCACAAATCCATGTGCGGATGCTAAAAAGAGCAGCATCGGCATGCTTTTCACGTCGTTTGGTAGAAATCCACACGCGCGTTCTGCCAAAAGCACGATTTGCATGCATATCGTGTGGTTTTGCAGAAAACTGCGTCCGCGTCTACCAAAAGATGCATGCGCATGCTAAAAACGCGTTTTGGCACAAATCCATGTGCGGGTGCTAAAAAGAGCAGCATCGGCATGCTTTTCACGTTGTTTGGTAGAAATCCACGCGCGCGTTCTGCCAAAAGCACCATTTGCATGCCTATCGTGTGGTTTTGCAGAAAACTGCGTCCGCGTCTACCAAAAGATGCATGCGCATGCTTAAAACGCGCTTTGGCACAAATCCATGTGCGGATGTTAAAAAGAGCAGCATCGGCATGCTTTTCACGTCGTTTGGTAGAAATCCACACGCGCGTTCTGCCAAAAGCACGATTTGCATGCATATCGTGTGGTTTTGCAGAAAACTGCGTCCGCGTCTACCAAAAGATGCATGCGCATGCTAAAAACGCGTTTTGGCACAAATCCACGTGCGGATGTTAAAAAGAGCAGCATCGGCATGCTTTTCACGTCGTTTGGTAGAAATCCACGCGCGCGTTCTGCCAAAAGCACCATTTGCATGCATATCGTGTGGTTTTGCAGAAAACTGCGTCCGCGTCTACCAAAAGATGCATGCGCATGCTAAAAACGCGTTTTGGCACAAATCCATGTGCGGATGTTAAAAAGAGCAGCATCGGCATGCTTTTCACGTCGTTTGGTAGAAATCCACGCGCGCGTTATGCCAAAAGCACCATTTGCATGCATATCGTGTGGTTTTTCAGAAAACTGCGTCCGCGTCTACCAAAAGATGCATGCGCATGCTAAAAACGCGTTTTGGCACAAATCCATGTGCGGGTGCTAAAAAGAGCAGCATCGGCATGCTTTTCACGTCGTTTGGTAGAAATCCACACGCGCGTCCTGCCAAAAGCACCATTTGCATGCCTATCGTGTGGTTTTGCAGAAAACTGCGTCCGCGTCTACCAAAAGATGCATGCGCATGCTTAAAACGCGCTTTGGCACAAATCCATGTGCGGGTGCTAAAAAGAGCAGCATCGGCATGCTTTTCACGTCGTTTGGTAGAAATCCACACGCGCGTTCTGCCAAAAGCACGATTTGCATGCATATCGTGTGGTTTTGCAGAAAACTGCGTCCGCGTCTACCAAAACATGCATGCGCATGCTAAAAACGCGTTTTGGCACAAATCCATGTGCGGATGTTAAAAAGAGCAGCATCGGCATGCTTTTCACGTCGTTTGGTAGAAATCCACACGCGCGTTCTGCCAAAAGCACGATTTGCATACATATCGTGTGGTTTTGCAGAAAACTGCGTCCGCGTCTACCAAAAGATGCATGCGCATGCTAAAAACGCGCTTTGGCACAAATCCATGTGCGGATGTTAAAAAGAGCAGCATCGGCATGCTTTTCACGTCGTTTGGTAGAAATCCACGCGCGCGTTCTGCCAAAAGCACCATTTGCATGCCTATCGTGTGGTTTTGCAGAAAACTGCGTCCGCGTCTACCAAAAGATGCATGCGCATGCTTAAAACGCGCTTTGGCACAAATCCATGTGCGGATGCTAAAAAGAGCAGCATCGGCATGCTTTTCACGTCGTTTGGTAGAAATCCACACGCGCGTTCTGCCAAAAGCACGATTTGCATGCATATCGTGTGGTTTTGCAGAAAACTGCGTCCGCGTCTACCAAAAGATGCATGCGCATGCTTAAAACGCGCTTTGGCACAAATCCATGTGCGGATGTTAAAAAGAGCAGCATCGGCATGCTTTTCACGTCGTTTGGTAGAAATCCACACGCGCGTTCTGCCAAAAGCACGATTTGCATGCATATCGTGTGGTTTTGCAGAAAACTGCGTCCGCGTCTACCAAAAGATGCATGCGCATGCTTAAAACGCGCTTTGGCACAAATCCACGTGCGGATGTTAAAAAGAGCAGCATCGGCATGCTTTTCACGTCGTTTGGTAGAAATCCACACGCGCGTCCTGCCAAAAGCACCATTTGCATGCCTATCGTGTGGTTTTGCAGAAAACTGCGTCCGCGTCTACCAAAAGATGCATGCGCATGCTTAAAACGCGCTTTGGCACAAATCCATGTGCGGGTGCTAAAAAGAGCAGCATCGGCATGCTTTTCACGTCGTTTGGTAGAAATCCACACGCGCGTTATGCCAAAAGCACGATTTGCATGCATATCGTGTGGTTTTGCAGAAAACTGCGTCCGCGTCTACCAAAAGATGCATGCGCATGCTAAAAACGCGTTTTGGCACAAATCCATGTGCGGATGTTAAAAAGAGCAGCATCGGCATGCTTTTCACGTCGTTTGGTAGAAATCCACACGCGCGTTCTGCCAAAAGCACGATTTGCATGCCTATCGTGTGGTTTTGCAGAAAACTGCGTCCGCGTCTACCAAAAGATGCATGCGCATGCTAAAAACGCGTTTTGGCACAAATCCACGTGCGGATGTTAAAAAGAGCAGCATCGGCATGCTTTTCACGTCGTTTGGTAGAAATCCACGCGCGCGTTCTGCCAAAAGCACCATTTGCATGCATATCGTGTGGTCTTGCAGAAAACTGCGTCCGCGTCTACCAAAAGATGCATGCGCATGCTAAAAACGCGTTTTGGCACAAATCCATGGGCGGATGTTAAAAAGAGCAGCATCGGCATGCTTTTCACGTCGTTTGGTAGAAATCCACGCGCGCGTTCTGCCAAAAGCACCATTTGCATGCCTATCGTGTGGTTTTGCAGAAAACTGCGGCCGCGTCTACCAAAAGATGCATGCGCATGCTAAAAACGCGTTTTGGCACAAATCCACGTGCGGATGTTAAAAAGAGCAGCATCGGCATGCTTTTCACGTCGTTTGGTAGAAATCCACGCGCGCGTTCTGCCAAAAGCACCATTTGCATGCATATCGTGTGGTCTTGCAGAAAACTGCGTCCGCGTCTACCAAAAGATGCATGCGCATGCTAAAAACGCGTTTTGGCACAAATCCATGGGCGGATGTTAAAAAGAGCAGCATCGGCATGCTTTTCACGTCGTTTGGTAGAAATCCACGCGCGCGTTATGCCAAAAGCACCATTTGCATGCATATCGTGTGGTTTTGCAGAAAACTGCGTCCGCGTCTACCAAAAGATGCATGCGCATGCTAAAAACGCGTTTTGGCACAAATCCATGTGCGGGTGCGAAAAAGAGCAGCATCGGCATGCTTTTCACGTTGTTTGGTAGAAATCCACGCGCGCGTTCTGCCAAAAGCACCATTTGCATGCCTATCGTGTGGTTTTGCAGAAAACTGCGTCCGCGTCTACCAAAAGATGCATGCGCATGCTAAAAACGCGTTTTGGCACAAATCCACGTGCGGATGTTAAAAAGAGCAGCATCGGCATGCTTTTCACGTCGTTTGGTAGAAATCCACGCGCGCGTTCTGCGAAAAGCACCATTTGTATGCATATCGTGTGGTTTTCCAGAAAACTGCGTCCGCGTCTACCAAAAGATGCATGCGCATGCTAAAAACGCGTTTTGGCACAAATCCATGTGCGGATATTAAAAAGAGCAGCATCGGCATGCTTTTCACGTCGTTTGGTAGAAATCCACGCGCGCGTTATGCCAAAAGCACCATTTGCATGCATATCGTGTGGTTTTGCAGAAAACTGCGTCCGCGTCTACCAAAAGATGCATGCGCATGCTAAAAACGCGTTTTGGCACAAATCCATGTGCGGTTGCTAAAAAGAGCAGCATCGGCATGCTTTTCACGTCGTTTGGTAGAAATCCACACGCGCGTCCTGCCAAAAGCACCATTTGCATGCCTATCGTGTGGTTTTGCAGAAAACTGCGTCCGCGTCTACCAAAAGATGCATGCGCATGCTTAAAACGCGCTTTGGCACAAATCCATGTGCGGGTGCTAAAAAGAGCAGCATCGGCATGCTTTTCACGTCGTTTGGTAGAAATCCACACGCGCGTTCTGCCAAAAGCACGATTTGCATGCATATCGTGTGGTTTTGCAGAAAACTGCGTCCGCGTCTACCAAAACATGCATGCGCATGCTAAAAACGCGTTTTGGCACAAATCCATGTGCGGATGTTAAAAAGAGCAGCATCGGCATGCTTTTCACGTCGTTTGGTAGAAATCCACACGCGCGTTCTGCCAAAAGCACGATTTGCATGCATATCGTGTGGTTTTGCAGAAAACTGCGTCCGCGTCTACCAAAAGATGCATGCGCATGCTAAAAACGCGTTTTGGCACCAATCCATGTGCGGATGTTAAAAAGAGCAGCATCGGCATGCTTTTCACGTCGTTTGGTAGAAATCCACGCGCGCGTTCTGCCAAAAGCACCATTTGCATGCATATCGTGTGGTTTTGCAGAAAACTGCGTCCGCGTCTACCAAAAGATGCATGCGCATGCTTCAAACGCGCTTTGGCACAAATCCATGTGCGGATGTTAAAAAGAGCAGCATCGGCATGCTTTTCACGTTGTTTGGTAGAAATCCACGCGCGCGTTCTGCCAAAAGCACCATTTGCATGCCTATCGTGTGGTTTTGCAGAAAACTGCGTCCGCGTCTACCAAAAGATGCATGCGCATGCTTAAAACGCGCTTTGGCACAAATCCATGTGCGGGTGCTAAAAAGAGCAGCATCGGCATGCTTTTCACGTCGTTTGGTAGAAATCCACACGCGCGTTCTGCCAAAAGCACCATTTGCATGCATATCGTGTGGTTTTGCAGAAAACTGCGTCCGCGTCTACCAAAACATGCATGCGCATGCTAAAAACGCGTTTTGGCACAAATCCATGTGCGGATGTTAAAAAGAGCAGCATCGGCATGCTTTTCACGTCGTTTGGTAGAAATCCACACGCGCGTTCTGCCAAAAGCACGATTTGCATGCATATCGTGTGGTTTTGCAGAAAACTGCGTCCGCGTCTACCAAAAGATGCATGCGCATGCTAAAAACGCGTTTTGGCACAAATCCATGTGCGGATGTTAAAAAGAGCAGCATCGGCATGCTTTTCACGTCGTTTGGTAGAAATCCACGCGCGCGTTCTGCCAAAAGCACCATTTGCATGCATATCGTGTGGTTTTGCAGAAAACTGCGTCCGCGTCTACCAAAAGATGCATGCGCATGCTTAAAACGCGCTTTGGCACAAATCCATGTGCGGATGTTAAAAAGAGCAGCATCGGCATGCTTTTCACGTTGTTTGGTAGAAATCCACGCGCGCGTTCTGCCAAAAGCACCATTTGCATGCCTATCGTGTGGTTTTGCAGAAAACTGCGTCCGCGTCTACCAAAAGATGCATGCGCATGCTTAAAACGCGCTTTGGCACAAATCCATGTGCGGATGCTAAAAAGAGCAGCATCGGCATGCTTTTCACGTCGTTTGGTAGAAATCCACACGCGCGTTCTGCCAAAAGCACGATTTGCATGCATATCGTGTGGTTTTGCAGAAAACTGCGTCCGCGTCTACCAAAAGATGCATGCGCATGCTTAAAACGCGCTTTGGCACAAATCCATGTGTGGATGTTAAAAAGAGCAGCATCGGCATGCTTTTCACGTTGTTTGGTAGAAATCCACGCGCGCGTTCTGCCAAAAGCACCATTTGCATGCCTATCGTGTGGTTTTGCAGAAAACTGCGTCCGCGTCTACCAAAAGATGCATGCGCATGCTAAAAACGCGTTTTGGCACAAATCCATGTGCGGATGTTAAAAAGAGCAGCATCGGCATGCTTTTCACGTCGTTTGGTAGAAATCCACACGCGCGTTCTGCCAAAAGTACGATTTGCATGGATATCGTGTGGTTTTGCAGAAAACTGCGTCCGCGTCTACCAAAAGATGCATGCGCATGCTAAAAACGCGTTTTGGCACAAATCCACGTGCGGATGTTAAAAAGAGCAGCATCGGCATGCTTTTCACGTCGTTTGGTAGAAATCCACGCGCGCGTTCTGCCAAAAGCACCATTTGCATGCATATCGTGTGGTTTTGCAGAAAACTGCGTCCGCGTCTACCAAAAGATGCATGCGCATGCTAAAAACGCGTTTTGGCGCAAATCCATGTGCGGATGTTAAAAAGAGCAGCATCGGCATGCTTTTCACGTCGTTTGGTAGAAATCCACGCGCGCGTTATGCCAAAAGCACCATTTGCATGCATATCGTGTGGGTTTGCAGAAAACTGCGTCCGCGTCTACCAAAAGATGCATGCGCATGCTAAAAACGCGTTTTGGCACAAATCCATGTGCGGGTGCTAAAAAGAGCAGCATCGGCATGCTTTTCACGTCGTTTGGTAGAAATCCACACGCGCGTCCTGCCAAAAGCACCATTTGCATGCCTATCGTGTGGTTTTGCAGAAAACTGCGTCCGCGTCTACCAAAAGATGCATGCGCATGCTTAAAACGCGCTTTGGCACAAATCCATGTGCGGGTGCTAAAAAGAGCAGCATCGGCATGCTTTTCACGTCGTTTGGTAGAAATCCACACGCGCGTTCTGCCAAAAGCACGATTTGCATGCATATCGTGTGGTTTTGCAGAAAACTGCGTCCGCGTCTACCAAAACATGCATGCGCATGCTAAAAACGCGTTTTGGCACAAATCCATGTGCGGATGTTAAAAAGAGCAGCATCGGCATGCTTTTCACGTCGTTTGGTAGAAATCCACACGCGCGTTCTGCCAAAAGCACGATTTGCATGCATATCGTGTGGTTTTGCAGAAAACTGCGTCCGCGTCTACCAAAAGATGCATGCGCATGCTAAAAACGCGCTTTGGCACAAATCCATGTGCGGATGTTAAAAAGAGCAGCATCGGCATGCTTTTCACGTCGTTTGGTAGAAATCCACGCGCGCGTTCTGCCAAAAGCACCATTTGCATGCCTATCGTGTGGTTTTGCAGAAAACTGCGTCCGCGTCTACCAAAAGATGCATGCGCATGCTTAAAACGCGCTTTGGCACAAATCCATGTGCGGATGCTAAAAAGAGCAGCATCGGCATGCTTTTCACGTCGTTTGGTAGAAATCCACACGCGCGTTCTGCCAAAAGCACGATTTGCATGCATATCGTGTGGTTTTGCAGAAAACTGCGTCCGCGTCTACCAAAAGATGCATGCGCATGCTTAAAACGCGCTTTGACACAAATCCATGTGCGGATGTTAAAAAGAGCAGCATCGGCATGCTTTTCACGTCGTTTGGTAGAAATCCACACGCGCGTTCTGCCAAAAGCACGATTTGCATGCATATCGTGTGGTTTTGCAGAAAACTGCGTCCGCGTCTACCAAAAGATGCATGCGCATGCTTAAAACGCGCTTTGGCACAAATCCACGTGCGGATGTTAAAAAGAGCAGCATCGGCATGCTTTTCACGTCGTTTGGTAGAAATCCACACGCGCGTCCTGCCAAAAGCACCATTTGCATGCCTATCGTGTGGTTTTGCAGAAAACTGCGTCCGCGTCTACCAAAAGATGCATGCGCATGCTTAAAACGCGCTTTGGCACAAATCCATGTGCGGGTGCTAAAAAGAGCAGCATCGGCATGCTTTTCACGTCGTTTGGTAGAAATCCACACGCGCGTTATGCCAAAAGCACGATTTGCATGCATATCGTGTGGTTTTGCAGAAAACTGCGTCCGCGTCTACCAAAAGATGCATGCGCATGCTAAAAACGCGTTTTGGCACAAATCCATGTGCGGATGTTAAAAAGAGCAGCATCGGCATGCTTTTCACGTCGTTTGGTAGAAATCCACACGCGCGTTCTGCCAAAAGCACGATTTGCATGCCTATCGTGTGGTTTTGCAGAAAACTGCGTCCGCGTCTACCAAAAGATGCATGCGCATGCTAAAAACGCGTTTTGGCACAAATCCACGTGCGGATGTTAAAAAGAGCAGCATCGGCATGCTTTTCACGTCGTTTGGTAGAAATCCACGCGCGCGTTCTGCCAAAAGCACCATTTGCATGCATATCGTGTGGTCTTGCAGAAAACTGCGTCCGCGTCTACCAAAAGATGCATGCGCATGCTAAAAACGCGTTTTGGCACAAATCCATGGGCGGATGTTAAAAAGAGCAGCATCGGCATGCTTTTCACGTCGTTTGGTAGAAATCCACGCGCGCGTTCTGCCAAAAGCACCATTTGCATGCCTATCGTGTGGTTTTGCAGAAAACTGCGGCCGCGTCTACCAAAAGATGCATGCGCATGCTAAAAACGCGTTTTGGCACAAATCCACGTGCGGATGTTAAAAAGAGCAGCATCGGCATGCTTTTCACGTCGTTTGGTAGAAATCCACGCGCGCGTTCTGCCAAAAGCACCATTTGCATGCATATCGTGTGGTCTTGCAGAAAACTGCGTCCGCGTCTACCAAAAGATGCATGCGCATGCTAAAAACGCGTTTTGGCACAAATCCATGGGCGGATGTTAAAAAGAGCAGCATCGGCATGCTTTTCACGTCGTTTGGTAGAAATCCACGCGCGCGTTATGCCAAAAGCACCATTTGCATGCATATCGTGTGGTTTTGCAGAAAACTGCGTCCGCGTCTACCAAAAGATGCATGCGCATGCTAAAAACGCGTTTTGGCACAAATCCATGTGCGGGTGCTAAAAAGAGCAGCATCGGCATGCTTTTCACGTCGTTTGGTAGAAATCCACACGCGCGTCCTGCCAAAAGCACCATTTGCATGCCTATCGTGCGGTTTTGCAGAAAACTGCGTCCGCGTCTACCAAAAGATGCATGCGCATGCTTAAAACGCGCTTTGGCACAAATCCATGTGCGGATGTTAAAAAGAGCAGCATCGGCATGCTTTTCACGTCGTTTGGTAAAAATCCACGCGCGCGTTCTGCCAAAAGCACCATTTGCATGCCTATCGTGTGGTTTTGCAGAAAACTGCGTCCGCGTCTACCAAAAGATGCATGCGCATGCTTAAAACGCGCTTTGGTACAAATCCATGTGCGGATGCTAAAAAGAGCAGCATCGGCATGCTTTTCACGTCGTTTGGTAGAAATCCACACGCGCGTTCTGCCAAAAGCACGATTTGCATGCATATCGTGTGGTTTTGCAGAAAACTGCGTCCGCGTCTACCAAAAGATGCATGCGCATGCTAAAAACGCGTTTTGGCACAAATCCATGTGCGGGTGCGAAAAAGAGCAGCATCGGCATGCTTTTCACGTTGTTTGGTAGAAATCCACGCGCGCGTTCTGCCAAAAGCACCATTTGCATGCCTATCGTGTGGTTTTGCAGAAAACTGCGTCCGCGTCTACCAAAAGATGCATGCGCATGCTAAAAACGCGTTTTGGCACAAATCCACGTGCGGATGTTAAAAAGAGCAGCATCGGCATGCTTTTCACGTCGTTTGGTAGAAATCCACGCGCGCGTTCTGCGAAAAGCACCATTTGTATGCATATCGTGTGGTTTTCCAGAAAACTGCGTCCGCGTCTACCAAAAGATGCATGCGCATGCTAAAAACGCGTTTTGGCACAAATCCATGTGCGGATATTAAAAAGAGCAGCATCGGCATGCTTTTCACGTCGTTTGGTAGAAATCCACGCGCGCGTTATGCCAAAAGCACCATTTGCATGCATATCGTGTGGTTTTGCAGAAAACTGCGTCCGCGTCTACCAAAAGATGCATGCGCATGCTAAAAACGCGTTTTGGCACAAATCCATGTGCGGTTGCTAAAAAGAGCAGCATCGGCATGCTTTTCACGTCGTTTGGTAGAAATCCACACGCGCGTCCTGCCAAAAGCACCATTTGCATGCCTATCGTGTGGTTTTGCAGAAAACTGCGTCCGCGTCTACCAAAAGATGCATGCGCATGCTTAAAACGCGCTTTGGCACAAATCCATGTGCGGGTGCTAAAAAGAGCAGCATCGGCATGCTTTTCACGTCGTTTGGTAGAAATCCACACGCGCGTTCTGCCAAAAGCACGATTTGCATGCATATCGTGTGGTTTTGCAGAAAACTGCGTCCGCGTCTACCAAAACATGCATGCGCATGCTAAAAACGCGTTTTGGCACAAATCCATGTGCGGATGTTAAAAAGAGCAGCATCGGCATGCTTTTCACGTCGTTTGGTAGAAATCCACACGCGCGTTCTGCCAAAAGCACGATTTGCATGCATATCGTGTGGTTTTGCAGAAAACTGCGTCCGCGTCTACCAAAAGATGCATGCGCATGCTAAAAACGCGTTTTGGCACCAATCCATGTGCGGATGTTAAAAAGAGCAGCATCGGCATGCTTTTCACGTCGTTTGGTAGAAATCCACGCGCGCGTTCTGCCAAAAGCACCATTTGCATGCATATCGTGTGGTTTTGCAGAAAACTGCGTCCGCGTCTACCAAAAGATGCATGCGCATGCTTCAAACGCGCTTTGGCACAAATCCATGTGCGGATGTTAAAAAGAGCAGCATCGGCATGCTTTTCACGTTGTTTGGTAGAAATCCACGCGCGCGTTCTGCCAAAAGCACCATTTGCATGCCTATCGTGTGGTTTTGCAGAAAACTGCGTCCGCGTCTACCAAAAGATGCATGCGCATGCTTAAAACGCGCTTTGGCACAAATCCATGTGCGGGTGCTAAAAAGAGCAGCATCGGCATGCTTTTCACGTCGTTTGGTAGAAATCCACACGCGCGTTCTGCCAAAAGCACCATTTGCATGCATATCGTGTGGTTTTGCAGAAAACTGCGTCCGCGTCTACCAAAACATGCATGCGCATGCTAAAAACGCGTTTTGGCACAAATCCATGTGCGGATGTTAAAAAGAGCAGCATCGGCATGCTTTTCACGTCGTTTGGTAGAAATCCACACGCGCGTTCTGCCAAAAGCACGATTTGCATGCATATCGTGTGGTTTTGCAGAAAACTGCGTCCGCGTCTACCAAAAGATGCATGCGCATGCTAAAAAACGCGTTTTGGCACAAATCCATGTGCGGATGTTAAAAAGAGCAGCATCGGCATGCTTTTCACGTCGTTTGGTAGAAATCCACGCGCGCGTTCTGCCAAAAGCACCATTTGCATGCATATCGTGTGGTTTTGCAGAAAACTGCGTCCGCGTCTACCAAAAGATGCATGCGCATGCTTAAAACGCGCTTTGGCACAAATCCATGTGCGGATGTTAAAAAGAGCAGCATCGGCATGCTTTTCACGTTGTTTGGTAGAAATCCACGCGCGCGTTCTGCCAAAAGCACCATTTGCATGCCTATCGTGTGGTTTTGCAGAAAACTGCGTCCGCGTCTACAAAAGATGCATGCGCATGCTTAAAACGCGCTTTGGCACAAATCCATGTGCGGATGCTAAAAAGAGCAGCATCGGCATGCTTTTCACGTCGTTTGGTAGAAATCCACACGCGCGTTCTGCAAAAGCACGATTTGCATGCATATCGTGTGGTTTTGCAGAAAACTGCGTCCGCGTCTACCAAAAGATGCATGCGCATGCTTAAAACGCGCTTTGGCACAAATCCATGTGTGGATGTTAAAAAGAGCAGCATCGGCATGCTTTTCACGTTGTTTGGTAGAAATCCACGCGCGCGTTCTGCCAAAAGCACCATTTGCATGCCTATCGTGTGGTTTTGCAGAAAACTGCGTCCGCGTCTACCAAAAGATGCATGCGCATGCTAAAACGCGTTTTGGCACAAATCCATGTGCGGATGTTAAAAAGAGCAGCATCGGCATGCTTTTCACGTCGTTTGGTAGAAATCCACACGCGCGTTCTGCCAAAAGTACGATTTGCATGCATAATCGTGTGGTTTTGCAGAAAACTGCGTCCGCGTCTACCAAAAGATGCATGCGCATGCTAAAAACGCGTTTTGGCACAAATCCACGTGCGGATGTTAAAAAGAGCAGCATCGGCATGCTTTTCACGTCGTTTGGTAGAAATCCACGCGCGCGTTCTGCCAAAAGCACCATTTGCATGCATATCGTGTGGTTTTGCAGAAAACTGCGTCCGCGTCTACCAAAAGATGCATGCGCATGCTAAAAACGCGTTTTGGCGCAAATCCATGTGCGGATGTTAAAAAGAGCAGCATCGGCATGCTTTTCACGTCGTTTGGTAGAAATCCACGCGCGCGTTATGCCAAAAGCACCATTTGCATGCATATCGTGTGGGTTTGCAGAAAACTGCGTCCGCGTCTACCAAAAGATGCATGCGCATGCTAAAAACGCGTTTTGGCACAAATCCATGTGCGGGTGCTAAAAAGAGCAGCATCGGCATGCTTTTCACGTCGTTTGGTAGAAATCCACACGCGCGTCCTGCCAAAAGCACCATTTGCATGCCTATCGTGTGGTTTTGCAGAAAACTGCGTCCGCGTCTACCAAAAGATGCATGCGCATGCTTAAAACGCGCTTTGGCACAAATCCATGTGCGGGTGCTAAAAAGAGCAGCATCGGCATGCTTTTCACGTCGTTTGGTAGAAATCCACACGCGCGTTCTGCCAAAAGCACGATTTGCATGCATATCGTGTGGTTTTGCAGAAAACTGCGTCCGCGTCTACCAAAACATGCATGCGCATGCTAAAAACGCGTTTTGGCACAAATCCATGTGCGGATGTTAAAAAGAGCAGCATCGGCATGCTTTTCACGTCGTTTGGTAGAAATCCACACGCGCGTTCTGCCAAAAGCACGATTTGCATGCATATCGTGTGGTTTTGCAGAAAACTGCGTCCGCGTCTACCAAAAGATGCATGCGCATGCTAAAAACGCGCTTTGGCACAAATCCATGTGCGGATGTTAAAAAGAGCAGCATCGGCATGCTTTTCACGTTGTTTGGTAGAAATCCACGCGCGCGTTCTGCCAAAAGCACCATTTGCATGCCTATCGTGTGGTTTTGCAGAAAACTGCGTCCGCGTCTACCAAAAGATGCATGCGCATGCTTAAAACGCACTTTGGCACAAATCCATGTGCGGATGCTAAAAAGAGCAGCATCGGCATGCTTTTCACGTCGTTTGGTAGAAATCCACACGCGCGTTCTGCCAAAAGCACGATTTGCATGCATATCGTGTGGTTTTGCAGAAAACTGCGTCCGCGTCTACCAAAAGATGCATGCGCATGCTTAAAACGCGCTTTGGCACAAATCCATGTGCGGATGTTAAAAAGAGCAGCATCGGCATGCTTTTCACGTCGTTTGGTAGAAATCCACACGCGCGTTCTGCCAAAAGCACGATTTGCATGCATATCGTGTGGTTTTGCAGAAAACTGCGTCCGCGTCTACCAAAAGATGCATGCGCATGCTTAAAACGCGCTTTGGCACAAATCCATGTGCGGATGTTAAAAAGAGCAGCATCGGCATGCTTTTCACGTCGTTTGGTAGAAATCCACACGCGCGTCCTGCCAAAAGCACCATTTGCATGCCTATCGTGTGGTTTTGCAGAAAACTGCGTCCGCGTCTACCAAAAGATGCATGCGCATGCTTAAAACGCGCTTTGGCACAAATCCATGTGCGGGTGCTAAAAAGAGCAGCATCGGCATGCTTTTCACGTCGTTTGGTAGAAATCCACACGCGCGTTCTGCCAAAAGCAAGATTTGCATGCATATCGTGTGGTTTTGCAGAAAACTGCGTCCGCGTCTACCAAAAGATGCAAGCGCATGCTAAAAACGCGTTTTGGCACAAATCCATGTGCGGATGTTAAAAAGAGCAGCATCGGCATGCTTTCCACGTCGTTTGGTAGAAATGCACACGCGCGTTCTGCCAAAAGCACGATTTGCATGCATATCGTGTGGTTTTGCAGAAAACTGCGTCCGCGTCTACCAAAAGATGCATGCGCATGCTAAAAACGCGTTTTGGCACAAATCCACGTGCGGATGTTAAAAAGAGCAGCATCGGCATGCTTTTCACGTCGTTTGGTAGAAATCCACGCGCGCGTTCTGCCAAAAGCACCATTTGCATGCATATCGTGTGGTTTTGCAGAAAACTGCGTCCGCGTCTACCAAAAGATGCATGCGCATGCTAAAAACGCGTTTTGGCACAAATCCATGTGCGGATGTTAAAAAGAGCAGCATCGGCATGCTTTTCACGTCGTTTGGTAGAAATCCACGCGCGCGTTATGCCAAAAGCACCATTTGCATGCATATCGTGTGGTTTTGCAGAAAACTGCGTCCGCGTCTACCAAAAGATGCATGCGCATGCTAAAAACGCGTTTTGGCACAAATCCATGTGCGGGTGCTAAAAAGAGCAGCATCGGCATGCTTTTCACGTCGTTTGGTAGAAATCCACACGCGCGTCCTGCCAAAAGCACCATTTGCATGCCTATCGTGTGGTTTTGCAGAAAACTGCGTCCGCGTCTACAAAAAGATGCATGCGCATGCTTAAAACGCGCTTTGGCACAAATCCATGTGCGGGTGCTAAAAAGAGCAGCATCGGCATGCTTTTCACGTCGTTTGGTAGAAATCCACACGCGCGTTCTGCCAAAAGCACCATTTGCATGCATATCGTGTGGTTTTGCAGAAAACTGCGTCCGCGTCTACCAAAACATGCATGCGCATGCTAAAAACGCGTTTTGGCACAAATCCATGTGCGGATGTTAAAAAGAGCAGCATCGGCATGCTTTTCACGTCGTTTGGTAGAAATCCACACGCGCGTTCTGCCAAAAGCACGATTTGCATGCATATCGTGTGGTTTTGCAGAAAACTGCGTCCGCGTCTACCAAAAGATGCATGCGCATGCTTAAAACGCGCTTTGGCACAAATCCATGTGCGGATGTTAAAAAGAGCAGCATCGGCATGCTTTTCACGTCGTTTGGTAGAAATCCACGCGCGCGTTCTGCCAAAAGCACCATTTGCATGCATATCGTGTGGTTTTGCAGAAAACTGCGTCCGCGTCTACCAAAAGATGCATGCGCATGCTTAAAACGCGCTTTGGCACAAATCCATGTGCGGATGTTAAAAAGAGCAGCATCGGCATGCTTTTCACGTTGTTTGGTAGAAATCCACGCGCGCGTTCTGCCAAAAGCACCATTTGCATGCCTATCGTGTGGTTTTGCAGAAAACTGTGTCCGCGTCTACCAAAAGATGCATGCGCATGCTTAAAACGCGCATTGGCACAAATCCATGTGCGGATGCTAAAAAGAGCAGCATCGGCATGCTTTTCACGTCGTTTGGTAGAAATCCACACGCGCGTTCTGCCAAAAGCACGATTTGCATGCATATCGTGTGGTTTTGCAGAAAACTGCGTCCGCGTCTACCAAAAGATGCATGCGCATGCTAAAAACGCGTTTTGGCACAAATCCATGTGCGGGTGCTAAAAAGAGCAGCATCGGCATGTTTTCACGTTGTTTGGTAGAAATCCACGCGCGCGTTCTGCCAAAAGCACCATTTGCATGCCTATCGTGTGGTTTTGCAGAAAACTGCGTCCGCGTCTACCAAAAGATGCATGCGCATGCTTAAAACGCGCTTTGGCACAAATCCATGTGCGGATGTTAAAAAGAGCAGCATCGGCATGCTTTTCACGTCGTTTGGTAGAAATCCACACGCGCGTTCTGCCAAAAGCACGATTTGCATGCATATCGTGTGGTTTTGCAGAAAACTGCGTCCGCGTCTGCCAAAAGATGCATGCGCATGCTAAAAACGCGTTTTGGCACAAATCCACGTGCGGATGTTAAAAAGAGCAGCATCGGCATGCTTTTCACGTCGTTTGGTAGAAATCCACGCGCGCGTTCTGCCAAAAGCACCATTTGCATGCATATCGAGTGGTTTTGCAGAAAACTGCGTCCGCGTCTACCAAAAGATGCATGCGCATGCTAAAAACGCGTTTTGGCACAAATCCATGTGCGGATGTTAAAAAGAGCAGCATCGGCATGCTTTTCACGTCGTTTGGTAGAAATCCACGCGCGCGTTATGCCAAAAGCACCATTTGCATGCATATCGTGTGGTTTTGCAGAAAACTGCGTCCGCGTCTACCAAAAGATGCATGCGCATGCTAAAAGCGCGTTTTGGCACAAATCCATGTGCGGGTGCTAAAAAGAGCAGCATCGGCATGCTTTTCACGTCGTTTGGTAGAAATCCACACGCGCGTTCTGCCAAAAGCACGATTTGCATGCATATCGTGTGGTTTTGCAGAAAACTGCGTCCGCGTCTACCAAAACATGCATGCGCATGCTAAAAACGCGTTTTGGCACAAATCCATGTGCGGATGTTAAAAAGAGCAGCATCGGCATGCTTTTCACGTCGTTTGGTAGAAATCCACACGCGCGTTCTGCCAAAAGCACGATTTGCATGCATATCGTGTGGTTTTGCAGAAAACTGCGTCCGCGTCTACCAAAAGATGCATGCGCATGCTTAAAACGCGCTTTGGCACAAATCCATGTGCGGATGTTAAAAAGAGCAGCATCGGCATGCTTTTCACGTCGTTTGGTAGAAATCCACACGCGCGTCCTGCCAAAAGCACCATTTGCATGCCTATCGTGTGGTTTTGCAGAAAACTGCGTCCGCGTCTACCAAAAGATGCATGCGCATGCTTAAAACGCGCTTTGGCACAAATCCATGTGCGGGTGCTAAAAAGAGCAGCATCGGCATGCTTTTCACGTCGTTTGGTAGAAATCCACACGCGCGTTCTGCCAAAAGCACGATTTGCATGCATATCGTGTGGTTTTGCAGAAAACTGCGTCCGCGTCTACCAAAAGATGCATGCGCATGCTAAAAACGCGTTTTGGCACAAATCCATGTGCGGATGTTAAAAAGAGCAGCATCGGCATGCTTTTCACGTCGTTTGGTAGAAATCCATACGCGCGTTCTGCCAAAAGTACGATTCGCATGCATATCGTGTGGTTTTGCAGAAAACTGCGTCCGCGTCTACCAAAAGATGCATGCGCATGCTAAAAACGCGTTTTGGCACAAATCCACGTGCGGATGTTAAAAAGAGCAGCATCGGCATGCTTTTCACGTCGTTTGGTAGAAATCCACGCGCGCGTTCTGCCAAAAGCACCATTTCCATGCATATCGTGTGGTTTTGCAGAAAACTGCGTCCGCGTCTACCAAAAGATGCATGCGCATGCTAAAAACGCGTTTTGGCACAAATCCATGTGCGGATGTTAAAAAGAGCAGCATCGGCATGCTTTTCACGTCGTTTGGTAGAAATCCACGCGCGCGTTATGCCAAAAGCACCATTTGCATGCATATCGTGTGGTTTTGCAGAAAACTGCGTCCGCGTCTACCAAAAGATGCATGCGCATGCTAAAAACGCGTTTTGGCACAAATCCATGTGCGGGTGCTAAAAAGAGCAGCATCGGCATGCTTTTCACGTCGTTTGGTAGAAATCCACACGCGCGTCCTGCCAAAAGCACCATTTGCATGCCTATCGTGTGGTTTTGCAGAAAACTGCGTCCGCGTCTACCAAAAGATGCATGCGCATGCTTAAAACGCGCTTTGGCACAAATCCATGTGCGGGTGCTAAAAAGAGCAGCATCGGCATGCTTTTCACGTCGTTTGGTAGAAATCCACACGCGCGTTCTGCCAAAAGCACGATTTGCATGCATATCGTGTGGTTTTGCAGAAAACTGCGTCCGCGTCTACCAAAACATGCATGCGCATGCTAAAAACGCGTTTTGGCACAAATCCATGTGCGGATGTTAAAAAGAGCAGCATCGGCATGCTTTTCACGTCGTTTGGTAGAAATCCACACGCGCGTTCTGCCAAAAGCACGATTTGCATGCATATCGTGTGGTTTTGCAGAAAACTGCGTCCGCGTCTACCAAAAGATGCATGCGCATGCTAAAAACGCGCTTTGGCACAAATCCATGTGCGGATGTTAAAAAGAGCAGCATCGGCATGCTTTTCACGTCGTTTGGTAGAAATCCACGCGCGCGTTCTGCCAAAAGCACCATTTGCATGCCTATCGTGTGGTTTTGCAGAAAACTGCGTCCGCGTCTACCAAAAGATGCATGCGCATGCTTAAAACGCGCTTTGGCACAAATCCATGTGCGGATGCTAAAAAGAGCAGCATCGGCATGCTTTTCACGTCGTTTGGTAGAAATCCACACGCGCGTTCTGCCAAAAGCACGATTTGCATGCATATCGTGTGGTTTTGCAGAAAACTGCGTCCGCGTCTACCAAAAGATGCATGCGCATGCTTAAAACGCGCTTTGGCACAAATCCATGTGCGGATGTTAAAAAGAGCAGCATCGGCATGCTTTTCACGTCGTTTGGTAGAAATCCACACGCGCGTTCTGCCAAAAGCACGATTTGCATGCATATCGTGTGGTTTTGCAGAAAACTGCGTCCGCGTCTACCAAAAGATGCATGCGCATGCTTAAAACGCGCTTTGGCACAAATCCACGTGCGGATGTTAAAAAGAGCAGCATCGGCATGCTTTTCACGTCGTTTGGTAGAAATCCACACGCGCGTCCTGCCAAAAGCACCATTTGCATGCCTATCGTGTGGTTTTGCAGAAAACTGCGTCCGCGTCTACCAAAAGATGCATGCGCATGCTTAAAACGCGCTTTGGCACAAATCCATGTGCGGGTGCTAAAAAGAGCAGCATCGGCATGCTTTTCAGTCGTTTGGTAGAAATCCACACGCGCGTTATGCCAAAAGCACGATTTGCATGCATATCGTGTGGTTTTGCAGAAAACTGCGTCCGCGTCTACCAAAAGATGCATGCGCATGCTAAAAACGCGTTTTGGCACAAATCCATGTGCGGATGTTAAAAAGAGCAGCATCGGCATGCTTTTCACGTCGTTTGGTAGAAATCCACACGCGCGTTCTGCCAAAAGCACGATTTGCATGCCTATCGTGTGGTTTTGCAGAAAACTGCGCCCGCGTCTACCAAAAGATGCATGCGCATGCTAAAAACGCGTTTTGGCACAAATCCACGTGCGGATGTTAAAAAGAGCAGCATCGGCATGCTTTTCACGTCGTTTGGTAGAAATCCACGCGCGCGTTCTGCCAAAAGCACCATTTGCATGCATATCGTGTGGTCTTGCAGAAAACTGCGTCCGCGTCTACCAAAAGATGCATGCGCATGCTAAAAACGCGTTTTGGTACAAATCCATGTGCGGATGTTAAAAAGAGCAGCATCGGCATGCTTTTCACGTCGTTTGGTAGAAATCCACGCGCGCGTTATGCCAAAAGCACCATTTGCATGCATATCGTGTGGTTTTGCAGAAAACTGCGTCCGCGTCTACCAAAAGATGCATGCGCATGCTAAAAACGCGTTTTGGCACAAATCCATGTGCGGGTGCTAAAAAGAGCAGCATCGGCATGCTTTTCACGTCGTTTGGTAGAAATCCACACGCGCGTCCTGCCAAAAGCACCATTTGCATGCCTATCGTGTGGTTTTGCAGAAAACTGCGTCCGCGTCTACCAAAAGATGCATGCTCATGCTTAAAACGCGCTTTGGCACAAATCCATGTGCGGATGTTAAAAAGAGCAGCATCGGCATGCTTTTCACGTCGTTTGGTAGAAATCCACGCGCGCGTTCTGCCAAAAGCACCATTTGCATGCCTATCGTGTGGTTTTGCAGAAAACTGCGTCCGCGTCTACCAAAAGATGCATGCGCATGCTTAAAACGCGCTTTGGCACAAATCCATGTGCGGATGCTAAAAAGAGCAGCATCGGCATGCTTTTCACGTCGTTTGGTAGAAATCCACACGCGCGTTCTGCCAAAAGCACGATTTGCATGCATATCGTGTGGTTTTGCAGAAAACTGCGTCCGCGTCTACCAAAAGATGCATGCGCATGCTAAAAACGCGTTTTGGCACAAATCCATGTGCGGGTGCTAAAAAGAGCAGCATCGGCATGCTTTTCACGTTGTTTGGTAGAAATCCACGCGCGCGTTCTGCCAAAAGCACCATTTGCATGCCTATCGTGTGGTTTTGCAGAAAACTGCGTCCGCGTCTACCAAAAGATGCATGCGCATGCTTAAAACGCGCTTTGGCACAAATCCATGTGCGGATGTTAAAAAGAGCAGCATCGGCATGCTTTTCACGTCGTTTGGTAGAAATCCACACGCGCGTTCTGCCAAAAGCACGATTTGCATGCCTATCGTGTGGTTTTGCAGAAAACTGCGTCCGCGTCTACCAAAAGATGCATGCGCATGCTAAAAACGCGTTTTGGCACAAATCCACGTGCGGATGTTAAAAAGAGCAGCATCGGCATGCTTTTCACGTCGTTTGGTAGAAATCCACGCGCGCGTTCTGCCAAAAGCACCATTTGCATGCATATCGTGTGGTCTTGCAGAAAACTGCGTCCGCGTCTACCAAAAGATGCATGCGCATGCTAAAAACGCGTTTTGGCACAAATCCATGTGCGGATGTTAAAAAGAGCAGCATCGGCATGCTTTTCACGTCGTTTGGTAGAAATCCACGCGCGCGTTATGCCAAAAGCACCATTTGCATGCATATCGTGTGGTTTTGCAGAAAACTGCGTCCGCGTCTACCAAAAGATGCATGCGCATGCTAAAAACGCGTTTTGGCACAAATCCATGTGCGGGTGCTAAAAAGAGCACCATCGGCATGCTTTTCACGTCGTTTGGTAGAAATCCACACGCGCGTCCTGCCAAAAGCACCATTTGCATGCCTATCGTGTGGTTTTGCAGAAAACTGCGTCCGCGTCTACCAAAAGATGCATGCGCATGCTTAAAACGCGCTTTGGCACAAATCCATGTGCGGATGTTAAAAAGAGCAGCATCGGCATGCTTTTCACGTCGTTTGGTAGAAATCCACGCGCGCGTTCTGCCAAAAGCACCATTTGCATGCCTATCGTGTGGTTTTGCAGAAAACTGCGTCCGCGTCTACCAAAAGATGCATGCGCATGCTTAAAACGCGCTTTGGCACAAATCCATGTGCGGATGCTAAAAAGAGCAGCATCGGCATGCTTTTCACGTCGTTTGGTAGAAATCCACACGCGCGTTCTGCCAAAAGCACGATTTGCATGCATATCGTGTGGTTTTGCAGAAAACTGCGTCCGCGTCTACCAAAAGATGCATGCGCATGCTAAAAACGCGTTTTGGCACAAATCCATGTGCGGGTGCTAAAAAGAGCAGCATCGGCATGCTTTTCACGTTGTTTGGTAGAAATCCACGCGCGCGTTCTGCCAAAAGCACCATTTGCATGCCTATCGTGTGGTTTTGCAGAAAACTGCGTCCGCGTCTACCAAAAGATGCATGCGCATGCTTAAAACGCGCTTTGGCACAAATCCATGTGCGGATGTTAAAAAGAGCAGCATCGGCATGCTTTTCACGTCGTTTGGTAGAAATCCACACGCGCGTTCTGCCAAAAGCACGATTTGCATGCATATCGTGTGGTTTTGCAGAAAACTGCGTCCGCGTCTACCAAAAGATGCATGCGCATGCTAAAAACGCGTTTTGGCACAAATCCACGTGCGGATGTTAAAAAGAGCAGCATCGGCATGCTTTTCACGTCGTTTGGTAGAAATCCACGCGCGCGTTCTGCCAAAAGCACCATTTGCATGCATATCGTGTGGTTTTCCAGAAAACTGCGTCCGCGTCTACCAAAAGATGCATGCGCATGCTAAAAACGCGTTTTGGCACAAATCCATGTGCGGATATTAAAAAGAGCAGCATCGGCATGCTTTTCACGTCGTTTGGTAGAAATCCACGCGCGCGTTATGCCAAAAGCACCATTTGCATGCATATCGTGTGGTTTTGCAGAAAACTGCGTCCGCGTCTACCAAAAGATGCATGCGCATGCTAAAAACGCGTTTTGGCACAAATCCATGTGCGGGTGCTAAAAAGAGCAGCATCGGCATGCTTTTCACGTCGTTTGGTAGAAATCCATACGCGCGTCCTGCCAAAAGCACCATTTGCATGCTATCGTGTGGTTTTGCAGAAAACTGTGTCCGCGTCTACCAAAAGATGCATGCGCATGCTTAAAACGCGCTTTGGCACAAATCCATGTGCGGGTGCTAAAAAGAGCAGCATCGGCATGCTTTTCACGTCGTTTGGTAGAAATCCACACGCGCGTTCTGCCAAAAGCAAGATTTGCATGCATATCGTGTGGTTTTGCAGAAAACTGCGTCCGCGTCTACCAAAAGATGCATGCGCATGCTAAAAACGCGTTTTGGCACAAATCCATGTGCGGATGTTAAAAAGAGCAGCATCGGCATGCTTTTCACGTCGTTTGGTAGAAATCCACACGCGCGTTCTGCCAAAAGCACGATTTGCATGCATATCGTGTGGTTTTGCAGAAAACTGCGTCCGCGTCTACCAAAAGATGCATGCGCATGCTAAAAACGCGTTTTGGCACAAATCCACGTGCGGATGTTAAAAAGAGCAGCATCGGCATGCTTTTCACGTCGTTTGGTAGAAATCCACGCGCGCGTTCTGCCAAAAGCACCATTTGCATGCATATCGTGTGGTTTTGCAGAAAACTGCGTCCGCGTCTACCAAAAGATGCATGCGCATGCTAAAAACGCGTTTTGGCACAAATCCATGTGCGGATGTTAAAAAGAGCAGCATCGGCATGCTTTTCACGTCGTTTGGTAGAAATCCACGCGCGCGTTATGCCAAAAGCACCATTTGCATGCATATCGTGTGTTTTGCAGAAAACTGCGTCCGCGTCTACCAAAAGATGCATGCGCATGCTAAAAACGCGTTTTGGCACAAATCCATGCGCGGGTGCTAATAAGAGCAGCATCGGCATGCTTTTCACGTCGTTTGGTAGAAATCCACACGCGCGTCCTGCCAAAAGCACCATTTGCATGCCTATCGTGTGGTTTTGCAGAAAACTGCGTCCGCGTCTACAAAAGATGCATGCGCATGCTTAAAACGCGCTTTGGCACAAATCCATGTGCGGGTGCTAAAAAGAGCAGCATCGGCATGCTTTTCACGTCGTTTGGTAGAAATCCACACGCGCGTTCTGCCAAAAGCACCATTTGCATGCATATCGTGTGGTTTTGCAGAAAACTGCGTCCGCGTCTACCAAAACATGCATGCGCATGCTAAAAACGCGTTTTGGCACAAATCCATGTGCGGATGTTAAAAAGAGCAGCATCGGCATGCTTTTCACGTCGTTTGGTAGAAATCCACACGCGCGTTCTGCCAAAAGCACGATTTGCATGCATATCGTGTGGTTTTGCAGAAAACTGCGTCCGCGTCTACCAAAAGATGCATGCGCATGCTAAAAACGCGTTTTGGCACAAATCCATGTGCGGATGTTAAAAAGAGCAGCATCGGCATGCTTTTCACGTCGTTTGGTAGAAATCCACGCGCGCGTTCTGCAAAAGCACCATTTGCATGCATATCGTGTGGTTTTGCAGAAAACTGCGTCCGCGTCTACCAAAAGATGCATGCGCATGCTTAAAACGCGCTTTGGCACAAATCCATGTGCGGATGTTAAAAAGAGCAGCATCGGCATGCTTTTCACGTGTTTGGTAGAAATCCACGCGCGCGTTCTGCCAAAAGCACCATTTGCATGCCTATCGTGTGGTTTTGCAGAAAAACTGCGTCCGCGTCTACCAAAAGATGCATGCGCATGCTAAAAACGCGTTTTGCACAAATCCATGTGCGGGTGCTAAAAAGAGCAGCATCGGCATGCTTTTCACGTTGTTTGGTAGAAATCCACGCGCGCGTTCTGCCAAAAGCACCATTTGCATGCCTATCGTGTGGTTTTGCAGAAACTGCGTCCGCGTCTACCAAAAGATGCATGCGCATGCTTAAAACGCGCTTTGGCACAAATCCATGTGCGGATGTTAAAAAGAGCAGCATCGGCATGCTTTTCACGTCGTTTGGTAGAAATCCACACGCGCGTTCTGCCAAAAGCACGATTTGCATGCATATCGTGTGGTTTTGCAGAAACTGCGTCCGCGTCTACCAAAAGATGCATGCGCATGCTAAAAACGCGTTTTGGCACAAATCCACGTGCGGATGTTAAAAAGAGCAGCATCGGCATGCTTTTCACGTCGTTTGGTAGAAATCCACGCGCGCGTTCTGCCAAAAGCACCATTTGCATGCATATCGTGTGGTTTTGCAGAAAACTGCGTCCGCGTCTACCAAAAGATGCATGCGCATGCTAAAACGCGTTTTGGCACAAATCCATGTGCGGATGTTAAAAAGAGCAGCATCGGCATGCTTTTCACGTCGTTTGGTAGAAATCCACGCGCGCGTTATGCCAAAAGCACCATTTGCATGCATATCGTGTGGTTTTGCAGAAAACTGCGTCCGCGTCTACCAAAAGATGCATGCGCATGCTAAAAACGCGTTTTGGCACAAATCCATGTGCGGGTGCTAAAAAGAGCAGCATCGGCATGCTTTTCACGTCGTTTGGTAGAAATCCACACGCGCGTCCTGCCAAAAGCACCATTTGCATGCCTATCGTGTGGTTTTGCAGAAAACTGCGTCCGCGTCTACCAAAAGATGCATGCGCATGCTTAAAACGCGCTTTGGCACAAATCCATGTGCGGGTGCTAAAAAGAGCAGCATCGGCATGCTTTTCACGTCGTTTGGTAGAAATCCACACGCGCGTTCTGCCAAAAGCACGATTTGCATGCATATCGTGTGGTTTTGCAGAAAACTGCGTCCGCGTCTACCAAAAGATGCATGCGCATGCTTAAAACGCGCTTTGGCACAAATCCATGTGCGGATGTTAAAAAGAGCAGCATCGGCATGCTTTTCACGTCGTTTGGTAGAAATCCACACGCGCGTCCTGCCAAAAGCACCATTTGCATGCCTATCGTGTGGTTTTGCAGAAAACTGCGTCCGCGTCTACCAAAAGATGCATGCGCATGCTTAAAACGCGCTTTGGCACAAATCCATGTGCGGGTGCTAAAAAGAGCAGCATCGGCATGCTTTTCACGTCGTTTGGTAGAAATCCACACGCGCGTTCTGCCAAAAGCACGATTTGCATGCATATCGTGTGGTTTTGCAGAAAACTGCGTCCGCGTCTACCAAAAGATGCATGCGCATGCTAAAAACGCGTTTTGGCACAAATCCATGTGCGGATGTTAAAAAGAGCAGCATCGGCATGCTTTTCACGTCGTTTGGTAGAAATCCACACGCGCGTTCTGCCAAAAGTACGATTTGCATGCATATCGTGTGGTTTTGCAGAAAACTGCGTCCGCGTCTACCAAAAGATGCATGCGCATGCTAAAAACGCGTTTTGGCACAAATCCACGTGCGGATGTTAAAAAGAGCAGCATCGGCATGCTTTTCACGTCGTTTGGTAGAAATCCACGCGCGCGTTCTGCCAAAAGCACCATTTGCATGCATATCGTGTGGTTTTGCAGAAAACTGCGTCCGCGTCTACCAAAAGATGCATGCGCATGCTAAAAACGCGTTTTGGCACAAATCCATGTGCGGATGTTAAAAAGAGCAGCATCGGCATGCTTTTCACGTCGTTTGGTAGAAATCCACGCGCGCGTTATGCCAAAAGCACCATTTGCATGCATCTCGTGTGGTTTTGCAGAAAACTGCGTCCGCGTCTACCAAAAGATGCATGCGCATGCTAAAAACGCGTTTTGGCACAAATCCATGTGCGGGTGCTAAAAAGAGCAGCATCGGCATGCTTTTCACGTCGTTTGGTAGAAATCCACACGCGCGTCCTGCCAAAAGCACCATTTGCATGCCTATCGTGTGGTTTTGCAGAAAACTGCGTCCGCGTCTACCAAAAGATGCATGCGCATGCTTAAAACGCGCTTTGGCACAAATCCATGTGCGGGTGCTAAAAAGAGCAGCATCGGCATGCTTTTCACGTCGTTTGGTAGAAATCCACACGCGCGTTCTGCCAAAAGCACGATTTGCATGCATATCGTGTGGTTTTGCAGAAAACTGCGTCCGCGTCTACCAAAACATGCATGCGCATGCTAAAAACGCGTTTTGGCACAAATCCATGTGCGGATGTTAAAAAGAGCAGCATCGGCATGCTTTTCACGTCGTTTGGTAGAAATCCACACGCGCGTTCTGCCAAAAGCACGATTTGCATGCATATCGTGTGGTTTTGCAGAAAACTGCGTCCGCGTCTACCAAAGGATGCATGCGCATGCTAAAAACGCGCTTTGGCACAAATCCATGTGCGGATGTTAAAAAGAGCAGCATCGGCATGCTTTTCACGTCGTTTGGTAGAAATCCACGCGCGCGTTCTGCCAAAAGCACCATTTGCATGCCTATCGTGTGGTTTTGCAGAAAACTGCGTCCGCGTCTACCAAAGATGCATGCGCATGCTTAAAACGCGCTTTGGCACAAATCCATGTGCGGATGCTAAAAAGAGCAGCATCGGCATGCTTTTCACGTCGTTTGGTAGAAATCCACACGCGCGTTCTGCCAAAAGCACGATTTGCATGCATATCGTGTGGTTTTGCAGAAAACTGCGTCCGCGTCTACCAAAAGATGCATGCGCATGCTTAAAACGCGCTTTGGCACAAATCCATGTGCGGATGTTAAAAAGAGCAGCATCGGCATGCTTTTCACGTCGTTTGGTAGAAATCCACACGCGCGTTCTGCCAAAAGCACGATTTGCATGCATATCGTGTGGTTTTGCAGAAAACTGCGTCCGCGTCTACCAAAAGATGCATGCGCATGCTTAAAACGCGCTTTGGCACAAATCCACGTGCGGATGTTAAAAAGAGCAGCATCGGCATGCTTTTCACGTTGTTTGGTAGAAATCCACGCGCGCGTTCTGCCAAAAGCACCATTTGCATGCCTATCGTGTGGTTTTGCAGAAAACTGCGTCCGCGTCTACCAAAAGATGCATGCGCATGCTAAAAACGCGTTTTGGCACAAATCCATGTGCGGATGTTAAAAAGAGCAGCATCGGCATGCTTTTCACGTCGTTTGGTAGAAATCCACACGCGCGTTCTGCCAAAAGTACGATTTGCATGCATATCGTGTGGTTTTGCAGAAAACTGCGTCCGCGTCTACCAAAAGATGCATGCGCATGCTAAAAACGCGTTTTGGCACAAATCCACGTGCGGATGTTAAAAAGAGCAGCATCGGCATGCTTTTCACGTCGTTTGGTAGAAATCCACGCGCGCGTTCTGCCAAAAGCACCATTTGCATGCATATCGTGTGGTTTTGCAGAAAACTGCGTCCGCGTCTACCAAAAGATGCATGCGCATGCTAAAAACGCGTTTTGGCGCAAATCCATGTGCGGATGTTAAAAAGAGCAGCATCGGCATGCTTTTCACGTCGTTTGGTAGAAATCCACGCGCGCGTTATGCCAAAAGCACCATTTGCATGCATATCGTGTGGGTTTGCAGAAACTGCGTCCGCGTCTACCAAAAGATGCATGCGCATGCTAAAAACGCGTTTTGGCACAAATCCATGTGCGGGTGCTAAAAAGAGCAACATCGGCATGCTTTTCACGTCGTTTGGTAGAAATCCACACGCGCGTCCTGCCAAAAGCACCATTTGCATGCCTATCGTGTGGTTTTGCAGAAAACTGCGTCCGCGTCTACCAAAAGATGCATGCGCATGCTTAAACGCGCTTTGGCACAAATCCATGTGCGGGTGCTAAAAAGAGCAGCATCGGCATGCTTTTCACGTCGTTTGGTAGAAATCCACACGCGCGTTCTGCCAAAAGCACGATTTGCATGCATATCGTGTGGTTTTGCAGAAAACCTGCGTCCGCGTCTACCAAAACATGCATGCGCATGCTAAAAAACGCGTTTTGGCACAAATCCATGTGCGGATGTTAAAAAGAGCAGCATCGGCATGCTTTTCACGTCGTTTGGTAGAAATCCACACGCGCGTTCTGCCAAAAGCACGATTTGCATGCATATCGTGTGGTTTTGCAGAAAACTGCGTCCGCGTCTACCAAAAGATGCATGCGCATGCTAAAAACGCGCTTTGGCACAAATCCATGTGCGGATGTTAAAAAGAGCAGCATCGGCATGCTTTTCACGTTGTTTGGTAGAAATCCACGCGCGCGTTCTGCCAAAAGCACCATTTGCATGCCTATCGTGTGGTTTTGCAGAAAACTGCGTCCGCGTCTACCAAAAGATGCATGCGCATGCTTAAAAACGCGCTTTGGCACAAATCCATGTGCGGATGCTAAAAAGAGCAGCATCGGCATGCTTTTCACGTCGTTTGGTAGAAATCCACACGCGCGTTCTGCCAAAAAGCACGATTTGCATGCATATCGTGTGGTTTTGCAGAAAACTGCGTCCGCGTCTACCAAAAGATGCATGCGCATGCTTAAAACGCGCTTTGGCACAAATCCATGTGCGGATGTTAAAAAGAGCAGCATCGGCATGCTTTTCACGTCGTTTGGTAGAAATCCACACGCGCGTTCTGCCAAAAGCACGATTTGCATGCATATCGTGTGGTTTTGCAGAAAACTGCGTCCGCGTCTACCAAAAGATGCATGCGCATGCTTAAAACGCGCTTTGCACAAATCCATGTGCGGATGTTAAAAAGAGCAGCATCGGCATGCTTTTCACGTCGTTTGGTAGAAATCCACACGCGCGTCCTGCCAAAAGCACCATTTGCATGCCTATCGTGTGGTTTTGCAGAAAACTGCGTCCGCGTCTACCAAAAGATGCATGCGCATGCTTAAAAACGCGCTTTGGCACAAATCCATGTGCGGGTGCTAAAAAGAGCAGCATCGCATGCTTTTCACGTCGTTTGGTAGAAATCCACACGCGCGTTCTGCCAAAAGCAAGATTTGCATGCATA